>NC_056731.1:751665452-751845452 GCF_019279795.1 Protopterus annectens
AAAAAATTGAAAAGGTGCTATCAGAGAGACAAATTTAAAAACTTAGAAACAATGAAGTTCATCTTTTTTACTCAAACAAAAACAAAACTGAAAATAATGTAATTAAACTAAGATTCTGGCACACTGAAAAAAGTACAGATATCTGACCTGGAATAGAACCCACAGATAGCTGATCTGTAAAACAAAAGAAGCATCAGACATTGAGACTGTGATATAGCAATTCAAGACAAATATAAAAAACTTGTGGGAAACAATGCAGTTCATCTTTTTTACTCAAACAAAAAGAAAATCTGAAAATAATGTAATTAAACTAAGATTCTGGCACATTGAGAAAAGCAATGACACAAGAATAGAACCCACAGATATATGATCTGTCCAACAAAAGAAGCATCAGACATCAAGACTGTGATGTGACACTTCTCTCTCTCTCTCTCTCTCTCTCTCTCTCTCTCTCTCTCTCTCTCTCTCTCTCTCTCTCTCTCTCTCTCTCTCTCTCTCTCTCCCACCCCCTTCTTTTTCTCATCATGTTCATCCATTGGAGACATCCTAAGGTATTTTTCCATTCTCTACTTCTTTCCCCATTCAGTTTTTTTTCTTTCCGTATCTTTTGAGATTTGTCACTTGTACAGTCGGATTGGTACTATTCATATTTTCAGTCTTTGCCTGGGGAGTTTCTCATTCAAGATGTCATTATTTGAGAAGAATTGAATTTAGTGCTTTCTCCCACCAATGGAGACAGCTTAGCTTATCTTTCATGCATCTCCCGTGTGGCAAAATAGCATCTCTCCCGTTCTTCATTTAATTTGCTAATATTGTTGGTTTGTTCATGGATCAGAAATTCTCCGTTGTCGAACAAGGCACAGCAAAAGTTTTATGAGATATCCATCTTCTAAGTTCAGAAAAGGGTCTTTCTGCCAATGCCTTGAAACAGGCATGGATTGATGCACTTTTCTCTTTATGTCAATCTCTTACCCTTACTATCTTGCCTACCATTTGCCATCACTTGAGACATGTTGTGATTTTGTCTTATTGCATCCAGGGCAGTGTGCCTCTCCTTGATTTGTCTGCAGTTTTCCTGCTATGTGTTGTTTACTATCATAACTCTCCTGGTTACTGTGGAGCATTAATGTAGATTCCTCACATTTCTAAATAGGAATTGCTTACATTTATTTCTCCACATAACCTATGCCCCACATAAGATGAGTAGCTTCAGTGGATCTTTTGAAGCTTAGGAGTAAGATTCACTCCAATTTGAAACCCCATCAGATCTGGAATGGGTCACCTGAGCTGTTTCATTTCTTTGGATGCCTTTTTCTACATTAGTTCAGGCTTTGTTCGGATTTCTGCGCTAAGAGGTTGAGACGTATGCTGAGAAGACCTTAGAGTCTTGCAGTCTACCAGATAAGCTATGTAATGAATGGCGCACCAATTGAAAACTTACACTGATGCGCATACGAGACACAAATCACATCTTTATGAGACGAATATTAACACATCGCTAGTTCAGTCAGATTAAAGGTTTTCTGTCTGTTCTCTCAGTCATCCACATTTTATTGCAGCATCCTGCCCTATACCCAAGAAAAACCTTGGCATTTTTTTCATGGTACCATATGGAATCATGAACGGCACACTTCCTTAAAAAAACACAGATGGAGTATGAGGGTATCGATCCCTCTACCTCTCGCATGCGAAGCAAGCGCTCTACCATTTGAGCTAATTCCCCTATAGAGCTCATAATTTCTTCTTGGATTCAACAGTGTCATTAGAAAGTGCATTTTTTTTATCTGTACTTCAGTTTAGTTTTTTTACTTGACATTGAGTTAGTCATACATACCTTTCTATCATATGCCTCTGAAAGTAACTCTGGAGTCTCACTACTTCAAAATTCTTTAACTTCAGCAGCAGCAACTGCTGTATATATTACCCATTTTGATGTACTTTCTCATTTTCACCATGTTCCATGATGAAAGTGAAATGCAAAACAAATAAATAAATAAGTAAAAAAATAAATAAAATAACAAACAGCGCAAGTACATCAATTCAGTCACTGATGCAGTGAGCACAATCCCTTGGGTACTGCTGACTGTCTCTCTATTCCACACTTGTAAAAAAAATTGGCAGCATCACACTGATGCTGTTTCTGTAGTTCAACAGATTGAGAGGGTAGCACCTTGCCATGCCTTGTTGGTCTATCTTAAAATCTGTAATATGGAAAACAGGGTGGCTTGTTGGTCTAGGGGTATGATTCTCGCTTCGGGTGCGAGAGGTCCCGGGTTCAAATCCCGGACAAGCCCTGGGCTTTTAATTGAATCGTACAATTTTGGATAAAGATATTTCTCTGTGAAAGAAGAGCTGAGTGAAGTTAAGAGGTTGATATCTAAGATAAAGGTCTTTCTCTCTGAAAGAACCACTGAGAGAATTATTGGATTTCCCTACGGTGAAAGTCAGCCACTTAACTGAAGAGTTCCATGGTGTAAATGAAAAACAGGGAAAAGCTTCATAATGGTCTTGTCGGGCACATGCCTACTAACTTGTTATTGACATAAACTATCTGAGACAGGGTCTACAGTTTAATCATACTGCATTATTCTCAATGAATCATCCTGCCTAAAAGTTTCACATCCATTCACAACACATTGGTCTAAATACTAGATTTAACAGACAGAATAAAGCAATGAAAGTCAAACCAAACCTAAAAAAATTGTTTGAAACAGTGCACTTTATCATTTTTACTCAAACAAAAAAAAAATGATAATAATGTAAATAAAGTAAGATCCTGGCAGATTGAAAATGGAAAAACACAAGAATCAAACCCACAGATATCCGATCTGTCCAACAATAGAAGCATCAGCCATTGAGACTGTGATATAGCAATTAGAGACAAATTTAAAAACTTAGAAACAATGAAGTTCATCTTTTTTACTCAAACAAAAACAAAACTGAAAATAATGTAATTAAACTAAGATTCTGGCACACTGAAAAAAGTACAGATATCTGACCTGGAATAGAACCCACAGATAGCTGATCTGTAAAACAAAAGAAGCATCAGACATTGAGACTGTGATATAGCAATTCAAGACAAATATAAAAAACTTGTGGGAAACAATGCAGTTCATCTTTTTTACTCAAACAAAAAGAAAATCTGAAAATAATGTAATTAAACTAAGATTCTGGCACATTGAGAAAAGCAATGACACAAGAATAGAACCCACAGATATATGATCTGTCCAACAAAAGAAGCATCAGACATCAAGACTGTGATGTGACACTTCTCTCTCTCTCTCTCTCTCTCTCTCTCTCTCTCTCTCTCTCTCTCTCTCTCTCTCTCTCTCTCTCTCTCTCTCTCTCTCTCTCTCTCTCTCTCCCTCTCATCATGTTCATCCATTGGAGACATCCTAAGGTATTTTTCCATTCTCTACTTCTTTCCCCATTCAGTTTTTTTTCTTTCCGTATCTTTTGAGATTTGTCACTTGTACAGTCGGATTGGTACTATTCATATTTTCAGTCTTTGCCTGGGGAGTTTCTCATTCAAGATGTCATTATTTGAGAAGAATTGAATTTAGTGCTTTCTCCCACCAATGGAGACAGCTTAGCTTATCTTTCATGCATCTCCCGTGTGGCAAAATAGCATCTCTCCCGTTCTTCATTTAATTTGCTAATATTGTTGGTTTGTTCATGGATCAGAAATTCTCCGTTGTCGAACAAGGCACAGCAAAAGTTTTATGAGATATCCATCTTCTAAGTTCACTTTAGTTTTTTTTTACTTGATATTGAGTTAGTCATCCATATGTTTCTATCATATGCCTCTGAAGGTAACTCTGGAGTCTCACTACTTCAAAATTCTTTAACTTCACCATTAGCAACTGCTGAATATATTACCTATTTTGATGTACTTTCTCATTTTCACCATGTTCCATGATGAAAGTGATATGTAAAACAAATAAATAAATAAGAAAATAAATAAATAAAATAAACAGCGCAAGTACATCAATTCAGTCACTGATGCAGTGAGCACAATCCCTTGGGTATTGCTGACTCTCTCTCTATTCCACATTTGTAAAAAACATTGGCAACATCACACTGACGCTATTTCTCTAGTTCAACAGATTGGGAGGGTAGCACTTTGCCATACCTTGTTGGTCTATCTTGAAATCCCTAACACACTTGGCAGTATGGCTTGTCGGTCTAGCAGTATGATTCTAGCTTTGGGTATGAGAGATCCTGGGTTCAAGTCCCCGACAAGCCTTGGGTTTTTAACTGAATTGTACAATTTAGGATAAAGATATTTCTCTGTGAAAGAGGAGCTGAGTGAATTTAAGAGGTAGATATCTAAGATAAAGGTCTTTCTCTGTGAAAGAACTGCCATGAGAAATCTTGGATTTCCCCTACTGTGAAAGTGAGCAACTTAACTGAAGAGTTCCATGGTGTAAATGAAAAACAGGGAAAAGCTTCATAATGGTTTTATTGGGCACATGCCTACTAACTTGTTATCGACATAATCTATCTGAGATAGGGTCTACAGTTTAATCATACTGCATTATTCTCAATGAATCATCCTGCCTTAAATTATCACATCCATTCACAACATATCCGTCTAAATACTAGAGTTAACAGACAGAATAAAGCAATGAAAGACAAACCTCAAAACCTTGTTTGAAACATTGCATTTTCCCCAGGAGTCATGAAGCTTGCGCTGGAGTAGCGTTGGTGATCTAGCACCAAATATGGCCATAGAGCATTTTAGGTAAGAGCTGTTTCCACGTGCACTACCAGCATCCGCCAGAGCTGCGCAGCTCACGGCGCTTCTTTGCTAATTACCCCATGTACAGCAGTGTAGTATGCAAATGAAGGTATATAGTGATTCATGAAGTGGTGCAGGCGTTAGCATAAGCACGCAGAAATGTAAATAAAAAAAATGGTTTACATTTTTCAAACAGAACATTGGAGCCATGAAAGCTGACCAAACTTGCGTATTACAATGTTAACATATGCCATTGGCTAAATATACAGCCAATGGCATAAAAAAACATGCACAACACATAAAAAATAACATTTAATGCCATGGCCACACTAACACAAAGTACAACCACAGTGCATGGGTGCACAAACGGGAACACAAGGAAAATATCTTTAGATGTCATAAAACTGCAATGTAACACAAATCATGATTTCACCATAATAGTCAATGGTACGCATGCTACACCACATCCAAGGTGCAAGGGTTGCTAAGGGTCTGTGAAAGTGTTCCACACAGTAACTAGGAATTAGTAGTCAATGCCATGCAAATGAGTCAAGTAATACTGAATCGCTAATGTCCCGCCAGCATAAGGATGTACCACCCAGCGGTACAACACCGAGGAGTGGCCTGGAGGTAAATATGACATCATGAGAGGTGCGCGCGCCATAGCTGTAAGCACATTGGAGCAATGGTAATCCAGGTTGCCTGTTGCTAAGCAAAGCTGCAGGATAGGAGTGTGTACCTAGCCATAGCTATGCTTAGCTGAGAGCACACAAGGTGACCAAAAGTGCATGTGAACATGGATGAAAACTAGCTCAAAAGCTGGAAACCGGGCATGAGCGGTGCACAACTTAGGTGAAACAGGAAGGTTACGGGAAGACAATAAGGAAATGCTGCAGCATGGTAATTGGAGTACAAATGAGTAATTAACGCCTAAAAACATACAGTGGGCCATAGACAACAGCTAACAACGCTGCTAGCAGCTACCCACAGAACAGGAAATGGGAGGTGCTGTACAGCAAAGAAAAGAGAACTGTCACAGCAGAACAAAGCAAACTTGCTGTAGTTCAGCTACATAACACATTTACCAACACAATCCTGGGTTGTGGAACCACAAAACAAGAAAGGCAGCAGCTGGATACATGCCTGACAATGGGAGGTGAATCGGGTTGAAAATAGAAGTAAAGGGCAATAGATGAAACACGGCAGACAAGCGTAAGTCAACACCAAAGGCCCCACAATAGCATTACCTGCTGTAAAACCAATAATTAAGATACCCTGCAGCTGGAATAGGACAAACACACCCAATTGCACCAGCATCATCCATTGCACAGTAGTATAAGGTGTAAAAGCCCCCCCCACACACACACACACACACACACACACACACACACACACACACACACACACACACACACACACACACACACACACACACACACACACACACACACACACACACACACACGTGTATTCTCAGACACTCTGCACCATTGTTTTATACAGATGGGGAACTTTTAATATGTATATGTTAGGGGCTGCCATAGCTTTGATTCACCAGCATGTGTTGGAGACTGACGCTGGTGTGGAGGATGATGCTGACAACCATCTCAGGCATCGGAGGAGGAGACGAGTGTTCAGACCCAGGATAATCTGTCAGAGGCTACATGATCTGGAGATAGTGGAGCATTACAAGGGTGGACAGGGACATCATATAGCAACTTGTTGAGCTGTGCCGGCTGCACCTCAGAGCCAGAAGTAACAGAGGGGAACTTATCCCATTGGACACGAAGGTATGTGTAAGCTTGAGAATACTAGCCACAGGTACCTTCCAAAGGCCAACTGGGGAAATCATGGGGTTCTCACAGGCATCAGCATCCAGGGTACTCCGCCAGTTCCTGGATGCCATATTACCACATGCCAATGAGCACATACACTTCCCCCAAACACAGGAGGAGTTGGCCAGCAATATGCGTCTCTACCACCATGTGGTGGACTACCCGGAGGTACTGGGTGCAATAGACTGCACACACATACACATCAAGTCACCACCCGGTGAGCAGGGTAGGTGCAACATAAACCGCAAGGGATTCCCCTCCATCAACTGCCAGGTCATGTGCAATGACCAGGGCATTATCATGGGTGTGTGTGCTGGCAGTCCTGGAAGCTATCACGACTCCCACATCTGGCATGCCTCACAGCTGTATCAGGTATTTGCCGGGGGGGCATCCCATGTGGCCACCTGGTGGGGGATGCTGGCTATGCACTGAAACTGTGGATGATGACACCCATCAGAAATGCAAACACAGCCTCGCAAAAATGCCATAATGAGGCACACGCAAAAACCAGAATCATCATAGAGCATGTGTTAGGGATGCTGAAATCATGGTTCTGTTGCTTGGACATATCTGGTGGAGCCTTGCAGTACTCTCCAGGAATGTGTGCCCACATCTTCATATAGTATGTGCCATGCTACACAATATGATCCTGCGGAAACAGCTGCAGCAGGGACAGAATGGTAAAGGCCCTCACAGCCCACCACCATTGCCAAGGGACCCAAAGGCACAGGGGGGCTAAGACCACGAACGCCCTGTGCTAGCCCTAGTAGGCAGACAGAGGCATGCCCAGTATGCCCATGCCTTGGCAAAGAGGGAATGTATAGCACACACACTGACAGTGTAGGCACTCATGGACTGACATCCTTCTCCACATTGCACACACAGCAAACATGGATGGCACACACACACGACCACCTGTAAATTGTCATGTATAGGTGGTCTACTGTGTGGATCCAATATAGGTAGCCATCAACTATTGTACACACAACCGCCACTGGCACAAGGTAAGTCAATACCTGAATAGTATATTAAGCTATCAGCATGTGTCCATACTGTATATGTACAGGTTCATAGATACATAAATGAGTACATGCCCAACCACCAAGGCCACTCATAAGTATAGGCAAAACGTGTCCGCTGTCACCAACCCATCGATCAACTAACTGTCCCTCTGTGGAGCAGAGCCACTTGCGAGATCCCTGGGGTATAGCTACTGTTCAACACCCACTCTGCAAGGATTCCCCGGAGTGTTAGTGAGGGGTTTTGTATAATGTACTCAGGGATGCGTTTCCAAATAATGGGGAGTATCCCTGACAGGAATCTTCACAGATGTGTACATGTTACATAGTATATGTTAAACACAGCTTGCATATATAGGTAGTTCTCCACAGAATAATAAACATGTGGAACACACAACTGCTGAAATGTGGATTCATCACCCTTGCACTACCAGTGCCTGCTCTGAGAGGTAAGATATCACTGCCAGGATTAGAACACACAACCATGTACACATTCATCACAATAACATACCACTAAGCTACCTGAGATGTACCAATGGCAGTTGTGTATACTGACAGGATAAAACACAAAAGGTAGGAATGCATTGAAATAGGACAAACCGGCATGTACACAATGAAAGGTGTATGTTTTATATATATATATATATATATATATATATATATATATATATATATATATATATAGAGAGAGAGAGAGAGAGAGAGATGTCGGTATATGGGGATATACATATATATGTAAGATATATAGATAGGTTAACAACATTTACATAACCATGGAGGTACATATAAATGGGATACCTACCACATACCGACTTGTTTTACATACCGACGCATGTAATCCCGAGGCGTAAGGTCCAAAAGAACACAGTACCAAAACACCATATGCACGAGGTATAATCTCACGATGTTAATGGACAGTTAGTCAGTGCTTCTGGTGTTGCGGTTTGGGTAGGTTACTATATGTGCGTGTGTTTCTTAGGGCTGTAGTGTGTGTAAGTGTGTGTTGTGTGTGTGGTGTGTGTTGTTGGGGAACTGTAATGTGTGGTTGTGGGTTAGCTTTGTGTGTCTGTTTGCACAACCTAGCATGTAGAATATTAAAGTAGTGGGTGGTGTGCGGGGCACATACACCTACATGGGGTGTGTAGGGGGGCTTGGCCACCTGCTCATAGGTTCATAGGTTCATAGATTAGTACTAGGCTAACTGCCCTTGTGAGCCATTTTAAGCCTAGCCAATTATCCCTTGGGAGACTTGAACCCTGCACCTTGTGTTTGTAAGGCAAACACCTTAACCATTAGGCCACCCTCCCAGTGTAGGATGGTTTATTTGGAGATGTGTTGGGTAGGAGTGTGTCTGTGTGTACATGTGTGTGTTCCATGTTTGTGTTACCTTAGCGAGTTACTGTCGATGTCGGTAATGTGGGGTATGGGAGATTATTCCCGGGACTGTGTGTGTCGGAACACTGTGGTTTCGGAATTCCATAGGTCTCCCGTATACAGCGGTTGAAGTGTTCACATATGTGTATAACATAGAGCATAGCAATCACACATTCCGCCACTACCAACCTTTATGAACAAAGGATATGGAGAGTATATGCCTATACACCATTACAAATATGTGCTATGGACATGAGCCAATGATAGTGTTACCACCTGTTCCACTTTGCAAGGGACACTCCCTCTTTGGGTGGTTGTGTCCTGACCAAATATATTAAATGTGCCAAATGTCCTGGGATTGTAGGACATAAGTATGTCCCATATGTACTGTAATAGTTGCATACAGTAGTCATTTCTGTATCTAAAGTACCTACATGGTACAGGAAACAGGATAAGCTACTCAACTGCTACAAGAATAAGATTATAATTAGGCATTGACCGTGGGTTTGTGTTGGCCTGTAAAATCAGATGTGTGTCCCGAAAAGGACCCACTATGGACATATGAAAAGGTGGCAACCCTAGCCAAAGAGGGTCAGTCACCAACACAACTACAGTGACTGCAAATACCTATGACAGAAATACACAGCTATCATGTAGTAACATGTTATTACATTCAGATCTATTACCGAAGGGCTTCAAGGACTAACAACACCTGCATGCTATACAGGAACCACATAACAGTGCCTTAATGAATCAGC
Source organism: Protopterus annectens (assembly GCF_019279795.1). NCBI lineage: Eukaryota > Metazoa > Chordata > Ceratodontiformes > Protopteridae > Protopterus > Protopterus annectens. The sequence goes on from NC_056731.1 coordinate 751,675,180, forward strand.
CTGCAAATACCATTGTATTAGTCCACAAAAGGATAGGTGTTCAAATAGGGAAGGCACCCTCACACACATAGAGATTATGTATAAAAGCAGTTCCTACACACCTGTATTTGCTAAGTACACCCACCAACATCACCCCCACACCCAAACATATTATAATACAAACTGTAATAACATCACAAATCATTCACACACTGTATGACATCTGCAGAGGCCTTAACATACCTTGTCAGAGACACACTAATATGGGCCTAAGTGAATTAGCGGCTGTTATACAATAGAACAGCTGCTGATGTAATAGGGTTTGTTTGCACTAATCCCATTTCAGAGGGTTGTGCATACCACCAGGATGTGTCAGCAATTAGTGAGTAACAGCACAGTATGCTACACTTGTACACCAAATCAAGGATGTCTGGTGAGCACACTGTACACTACATAACAGTTCATGCATAGCCATACGGCCTTGAGCTGGCCAAACATCCTTTCCAGACTTAAACATCTGCAGATGTATCAAGTACAAACAAACCCTGCATAAGTAGCATTGTTCCAAAATATAACAGCTGTACTCACATGTAGAACTAAATTGTCTAGCCACTACACACAGTCTATGGGAGTCATGAAGCTAATATATCTGTGTGTGTCTCCATATAGCTGTTGAAATATATCGCAATAACACATCTAGGCTATCTCCCTTGAAAGTAAGGCAAACGGACAACGCTAAAAGGAGTACTCACTTATACACCACTGTTGCCATGGAGTCAGCTAATGGAGTAGCTGCTCAGCTGATGTGCATCCAATTAACCACTTTGGAACAGCAATTGGTGGACAAGATACCACATGCTACCGATATGTAACTAGAAAAGGATGTGCCATCACACATTCAAACCATCCGTATATACCAGTGGAACGTTATAAAGAACATTGAAACACAAACCGAAAAGGATTGAATCAACAGTTAACACCACCTCGGGTTACTAATAAGGTATGTAGAATAGTCAGTATGTACGTAGTACTATTCTGTAGTATTTAAAGTGCATGCAATCCATATAGTGGAAACAGTTATCATGTAGTGATGTATTGTTGAGCATAGTTACACTTGTAGTATTTGTGTGTACTGCTGTAGGTCACAAGGCAAATACCGCATACACCACAAGGGATGCTATATAAGGGCTTTGAGCAGGAATACTCCTCACCAGCTGACGTCAGTGGCAGGGTTGGTCCAATAAGTATGTGCTATAACAGGGGATAGTATATGTTGATATATTGTAGCTGTAGCCATATGTATGGGTGTAATACAGATAATACCACGTGGAAGGTTGGGCCACTGTGCAAGTATGTTTTGCATTGTGGGATATTGTGCCAATAACTGTGTAATGTACAGTATTGTAGGCAGATATGTATTACAAGCTACACAGCATTACTGTAATGGTAGGCAAACATTAGTTATGTCAGTCGGCATTTACAATACACAATAACAGGATACATATGTCTGGTAGTGAGCCGACAGTTTATCAGCATGATAGCAAAGTAAAATGGAAGGGCTATTTAACTATCTATGCACATAAGACATGTAATATATGCAAATGTAGGTACTAGGCTGTCTTAACAAGGGTATCTGTAAGCCTAGCTAGCGTGTGTTGTCTTTTACCACCCCCATAGGTTGGTTCCCTGTGCCTCTGAATGGCAGAGCCAATAGTTCCCTATGCCTCTGTCCAGCAGTGCCACTGCAGTGATCCCCGGGTATATGTCTGTCTCCCATCCACACGGCAAATTTCCCTTGAAGAGTGCTCATGAGGGGCCCTGCCTGATTTACAATGGAATCACGTTCCAAAGCATAGGGAGTGTCCGGGTCAGGAATCTATCCATTCAGCACTTCCTACTCATCATTGTGGTTAGGTGTATATCCCTAGAGCATGTGGCTCTCAGGGGCATCTGTTTAGGTGGAGCATATCCAGCAATACAGGGTTGGAAATGGACCTTGTATGTCAAGCAGAGATCACCTGTGAGTATGCAGTATGCAACTGAGTACAGCTGGAGTTTCGTAGGTTGGGCTGCATAGGTCATCTGTTTGAGGTCAGTAATCCTCTTGGTGTGGTACTGGTGTGGTCTTCCAAGCCGTTGCAGTTGTCTTGTAAGGTATATCCCAAATGAGGTGTTGTATCCTTTAATGGGTCTAATATGACATGTGTAGAGTCACAATGGCCCCTCTGATCTGGATGCGAACCCATTAGAAATTAGGTGGGCCATGTAGAAGGATATTCTAACCACCTTGTCATTATGGGTATTGAAGGAGAGATTAATATCTACTGGTGTTTCCGGATCCCCGTATTACCTTTTTTGTATGTAGGGGACTAGCACCTATGTGGTAGCCCACGGGTAATTAGCTATATCCAAAGGGGATGACTATGCACTTTTAGGCATTCAGCTTGACGCCATGATATTAACACCAGGTATCCATCTCAGTGTGACCCTTCCAGAGGGTGTCTGTAACAGTTGGGGAAACAATTATGTCCCCAAGTTTGCAGTCGCTCTGCAAACCTTTTCAGCCAAAGCCCTCCTGTGCTTGTCTGTACATCAGAGAAGTATATACCGAACATGAGGGGGTCCTAGGACTGAGCCCTGGGGGACAGCAGTTGTAACTGGTATACAGTCGGACCTAGGGTATACAACTCCTACTGTGGGTGTTCTGTCTGTGAGCCACTTTGCAAACCATCACATGACGTAGGGTTAATGTTCAGGCGGATGGGTATGTTGATAATACCAGAAGGAGGAATGGTGTTGAAAGCCTATGAGAGATCTAAGTAGGCTGTGTGGACCTCCTTACCCTCATCTAATGCCTTGAAAACTGTCTCTAAGAAGCCCACCAGGTTTAGGAGACATGGTCCAGCCTTAATGCCAAACAGGGAGGGGTCAAAGGTTGGGAGGTTCCCAATGTCTCTGTCAGTGATCCATGATGTGCACCATAGCTTTGCAGACCAGGCTAGTCAGGCCTATAGGGAAATAGGTCCTGTGGTCCATTGTGGCGCCACCTTTGTGGAGTGGGATACCTGTTGTTGTGTGCCATTCAAGGGGCACTATGCCCGATGTGAGGCTATTATTGAACATGGTGCATAGGTGAGGAGACAGTACGATTCAAAGTTCATGTAAAACATAGCCTGGGATGTTGTCCAGTCCCATGGATGCTGTGATATTGCCTTCAGAGTGTGCAGCTTTGAGAGGGATCTGCCAGGATGTTGCCAATATCCATTGTTTCTGTAATGCTCGTGCCTTTGTGCTGTAACTCAGAGCAGATCTGGTTGTTGACAGTGAGGCTTTGTGGTTGTTGTTGGTATTAGTTGCGTTAAAGTTTTCATAGCTAGCTTTGGAGGATCGTATAAGGGATCTCACCTTCTTACTGAGGCTGGCCATGGATCTCCTCCACGCATGGTATTGTACTCTCGTTTGCAACAGTGTCTTCCTCCTGTAGTACAATATGTTTATGGCAGGGGACCACCAGATTGGTTTAGTTAATTATGAGTATAGCGTCCTGGTTCTGTTTGGGATAGCAGAAGCCATGCACTCCTGTAAGTGCTTATAGAGTGCATTTGTGTAGGATTCAGCAGTTGTAACAGTACTGTCCATCTGCATGGGTGTCGTGACGTTCACCATGTCTGCCTAAAGAAGCATGTAGTTGGCCTTGTAGACATATTATATTGTGGTTCGCTTAATGGGGGGGGGGTAGGTGCAGGATGTGGATATCAATGGTGTTCAGCACATGGTCTGATTGGACCAATGAGGAGTTGGCTTCACATGTGGAGCACCAGTCACTCATGTTGGTAATGACTAGGTCTAGGATATTGTTGCCCCTGGTAGGTGTGTGGATATGTTGCGTCAGGGCATCGGTGTTTATGAATTCCAGAAACCGTTGAGCTAATGTGTTGGTACACGAGTAGTTTTCCCAGTTAATGGTGGGGTAGATACAGTGAGGCTTATGTGATGAGTGTGGTGGTGTGCAACTGTGTACCTTCTCCACATGACAGTCAGGGTCAAGCTTGGTTGGAGAGACCTTTACCTCCAGTTTGGCAAGATGAGTTCATCTCTCACAGGTTGTAGTGTAAGGTGGTAGGCGGAGATGCTTGTCTGTGTACATGAGGCAATGTGTACATTGCCTCAAGATGTCCAGATTCATCAGATAGACAGGTGAGAACACTGGCAGTTGACTCTTGGACATGCCTGAATATAGAAATACATTCACCTAGATAAGTGAGGAAAGTGAGTACAACAGCTACATTACTCTTCGCAAGTGAGAAAAGTATGTACAAAACCTGTTCACCCTTACCTGTAGGTGATGTGGAAGATTGAGTGCTATAGTAATCATTAGCTTATGTACTGTTTACAAGTCCTGAACAAGTGCTTAGCATGAATAAGCAATCCAGATAGGGTCTTGGATAATAAAAAACACAGCCCCCTCCCCTCAACAGGTATAAAAGCATATATCCATGTACACCACAGGGCCCCTGTACCCACAACTATGCAGGTACAAGCTACACTCAGTCTGCATGGGACCTGCCCACATCACAGGTTGTATCATGCACATATGGCAAAACAAGATGCTCTCCACGTACACATCATGTAAATCATAGCTCCATGTCAGGTTGTGTACACACTGAATGGTGCACTACAACGCGTATCACAAGCCAACAAAGGGGGAGATCCCACTGATAATGGAAAGTACTACACTACTACCCTGCTGTGTCTGGTCTGGAAGGCCATGAACCTTGATCACTTAAGTGATGTCAGCAGTACAGATGTAGATGACAGGATGGCTGATGTCACACTGCATATCATAACCTTGCCAGGTCATAGGACATCATCACCCATACTGTGTACCACCTACACTCGGTATACTAGGTGTACATTCCTATGTCACAGGAGTGTTTTGCAACAAGACTGCTGGCAGAAACAACACTACAGAAGGTGTCTGAATAATACGTGATCATCACACCAGTGGCAGCTACGGTACGTCAGGGTTAATGAATTCTATTCCCCCTCATAGTAGTCCATACCTCACAGACAAACAGAAGGCATCTGCCTATTGAAGTATGCAAATGACTATGACCTAGGCGCACTAGTTGACTCGCATTGTCACCCCTATGTTAATAACCCTGTACCCATGAACTACAACCTAGGCAGTGGTCATCATAATGGACACTTGTGTGAGGGATGCAGCTGGGCAGTTGTCTTTCCTGCGATAGCTACCTCACCACACCCATCAGGGAGTCATATGTGGCAACCCTAATAATAATAGGGTGCCATTCATGAATATAGAGATCATTGTCCTGCCAAACAGCCCACTCAAGTGACCCATATCAGATCACATATTTCCTTTAAGAGGTATTGGCAATGTGCAGATGGCCTACACCAGCCTTCCCATTTCCCATCTCCACTATGTAGTATGATGCATACACTGAATAAATCCATGTCCAACCCAGTGATGTCGGACATGCTACACATACTCATCCTGATCTCGAACAAATACTTCATGGACATCCACCTACCACATGCAGGACAGATCCTTGTCCCATACACTTGACATAGTCCAGCCATACTATGCATTCCTGTCCACCAAAGCTGCACATCGCTCCCCTCTCAAACATGATGTGATGACCACATGGTATATGTATCATTAACCCTGTGGATCAGTAATGTGGCACTGCTTCACCTGGCCCTACAGACCTGCCTGTCGGCTACTGCCAGGTAACCTTTAATCCTAGATGCATACATGGCCCATGGCATATAGCCCACTAGTTGACTTTGACTGTACATGCCATAGTTGATATCCATCCCTGCAAATACCATCTGGCTAGCCAGTGTCCTATGTATATCACATGTGCAACACAGGTAACACATGGCAGGATGTTGAATCACTGTACAGTGCCATGTAGATGTATATGGTAGAACACATACATGTAAAACCTTATGAGAGCATGTCTGCAGAGTCAAAGGTCATTTCTGTTGAGGCAGTGTAAGTCTTTATATGTGACATATACACTGCATGAAGGTCGACTGCATTAATGTGGACACATCCAGCCATGTGCTGATAGGTAGGAACACAAGTACAGGCAAACAGACATGCCCACAGCAAGACAGCAACCACATGAAGTATGAGCAATGTAATCAGGAGACACACACACACACACACACACACACATGGTGATAATATCCACTCAACATTGAGTGCCACGTGTGTGACACAAACATGTCAGTGTCATGTAGGTTTGCAAATATAACTATTTAAACTGAAGTAATGCAATACACATGTATGTTCAGCTGTAGCTCTGTATGTCTATGAGGTACTGTGACCTGTCTCCATCCTTATGTCTTCCAAGTATGCCGCGTGCAAGGCTTCACCCTTTTACACACTTGGAGGATGAGGTCCTCATCCCGTGCAAGGCTTCCCCCTTTTACACACTTGGAGGATGAGGTCCTCATCCCAAACCTACTCGATAATCACGACATCCTGTTCAGCCATGTGCCACAGGATGTACAGCAGTGGGATGCCCTGAGGATGGAACTTCGCAGGAGGGTTAATGATGTGGGTGGCCACAACCGCACATACCAGCAGGTGCGCAGACATTTTACAGACCTCATTAGATGGGCGAAACAGCATGTGAATGCAATTGCCAGGGAACAAGGTGCAACAGGTGGTGGACCAGCAATCCAGCCCCCATTCACACGTACTGAGGAGCTACTGGCCAACCTGGGGACACCTGCAGAACCACAACCACAAGCCTTAGCCAATATTGTGGAGGTGGGTGTCTCTCAACCACTGAGCCTGGAGTTGCCTGGTAAGTCAGTACTACACCTGTAACAACTATATTCCATATAGCTGCATGTGTCACTGTACAATATGTAATGTAACATCATATGTAAGGCATGTATACACACATGCCGCTTACTATAGTATCCTACTCTGTGTATGCACACATGTGCATACACCATAGTATAGTCTATTGTACTGGTGTATGTGTTATGCACATTGCTTCCTATAGCCTTTATACAGGGGTGGATTATGCTCATACTGCTGTATTACTCCTATTTAGGTACCTCTGGCTTTCTGCGGTGACAGCAGCCCATTGCAGGTGAGAGTGTTATTATTTATCAGTAATCATAATGCACAAATTTATCTGTCATGTGGCCATTCACAACATGTACACATAATGTATGGTCCTGTCACAATATACAGGTCGGACTTGCAATGCATCACAATGACTATCTATGTGCCACACTTGCAAACTATGTGAATCATCTCACCGACATGAATCCTCACAAACTTTATTGGCAGATGTGTTGACAGCTGTGCATACAATGGTGGAGGTGCTGTTCATTTTAGGAACGTACAACAGATCTGATCTACACATGTGGTGAATACAAACAGTAGTACACAATGGGCCAGAGTATGGCCAGCACATAGGATTCACCGGTGTGGATCACAGCCCTGCTATGAATGTTCCACTGTGATGTGCTATCTTGCATGTCCATGACATCTACTGGGCTGGCTGCTACACTGTCTACCTAACCTGAAAACATATCCCACATACCACTATTTAACTGCATAACCCTGTTGTCAGTGAAGCATATATGTCATATGGGACAACACAAACATGTGAAATAGATGCCCATCACTATAATTTGGACAACACATGTACACACATGACCATGGAGGATGGTCAGAGACATGGAGCAACACACACACTAGAAGTGTTGTGCTTGCGTGTACACCCTGTCGTACAATGGCTACACATGGTTTGGCCATGGCCTTTGTATAATGGTCATAATATAGATGTGGAACACTAGACATTCTACAGGCCTGTGCACATCTTGTGTAGGCACAGCATCAATCCACCACATAGGATGTGTTGAACATCTTGAGGGTGTTGCAACATGACAGCAGTTACCTGTACAGTATCCACATCAGGCCACAGATACAGTATATTCCAGTTGCTGGTGATGGACATAAATGCCATACTAGCTCCTCGTGTGTGTGTGTGTGTGTGTGTGTGTGTGTGTGTGTGGTACACAGATGTCATGTGGGACATGGTATACCAACGTGTTTTCCATGTCTGCCCATAGTTGCCAAGCTGCAGCAATATGGTTGCAGATGTGCAGGGGTGTCATCCGTATACCTATCAGTGACCTGTGTCACAGCTTCCACATCATGGTTTAGTGTGTATACACCTCAGTGATGTGGGTCACATTCCACAATGTATATGTATTGTATCTGAACACAGTCATGGCTATGAACCCTGTCTGTAACTCTCACTGTATAGCACTAGAGACTCCTCATGATTCCCTGCAATGGCCATGCACATCAGCTAAATTTGCAGTATATCTGTAGGGTGGATAGACAACACTGAATTGGTACACCATTGCCCCACTGTATATTCGACAGGATACCATTGTTTTAAACATGCATGCATGTCATTGCACGTCAGCAGATCACATGTCATACATGTGATTATCAAGGTCATATACCACACATCAGGCAGGTGTACTATTAACCTGTGCTGGTCTACATGGTGTAACACAGGGATGCATGCTAACCACTACTATGATTGTGTAATTTGTATGCCGTCTGCTATCACACATTCATGCTGTGTGCAACCTAGGTATGTATGATAACTACCACTATTACTGTCTGCGCTGCATGCCATCTGCCATATCACATGCATGTTACATGCCTTCTGTCATATCACATGTGTGAATTTGTCTCTATTGTATATATTGTAATGTACAGTTCTTGTCTGCCCTCCAACGGTACATCAAATGTTAGTGTCCCCACAGACTCTAGCAATGATGAATGTATGATTGGGTCACAGGCAGAGTTGTCAGGGGCTGAAACTGTGCCATTGGTTGCCATTCCATCTATATCATTCTCATCCCCGCACACAGATCCCATACCTGCACATACCCCATCACCAGTGGCCATAGAGGAAGGACATTTGGCACATGGTAGCTTGGAACAGGAAATGTGGGGGCTATGGAAGGTGTGCCTGCACACCATGGTGTCAGCCAAACTACTGGTGGTGCTCCACACAGGCACGTGGCCAGTGCTGCTCGTAGGAGGACTTCTGGCCAACATGCTCCTGCACAACAGAGCACAGCAGCTGGTGTCACGAAACGCATGTTTCAGGCTATAATGGAAGCACAGGCACATGCTGAATGGTGCAACAAAGAAGACCAGAGGCTACAGAGGGCTGCTGTCCATTCTTTAAACAACAGCATCCAGGCAATGGTAAATGCTCAACAGTAGATTACTGATGCTTTGGATAGACGGTTGGGTGACATGGTTGGAGTCCTTGACCATGGCATGACAATCTGTGAGCATGAGCTGTCTGTGTTGGAACATCTGGTAGGAGTGAGGCATTGGGCACGTGGACGTAGGCCTGCTACATCACCTGTGTCAGGTCTATGTGTATGAGCTACCTCACATGCCCGCTCCCATAGTGGCGGTAGCAACAGCAGTGCATCTGGTGCTGTGCTGTCCACACCATGACACAGCAAGCCACATTTACGTGGCCTGGGACGATCCCAACAGGGACACGGTTCCAGTGGACTAGTGACATCAGACAGTACCCAATCTGCACCTCTGTCTGGTAGTGCCTGTGCAACCCCTGGCAGGCACAGGTCACATGTCCATGGCTGGATACAGTGAACTGTAATACCTCACCTGTACAGTCTGCAGCTGTCAATAATTGCCCTGTGTAGGACAGACACATGGAAGAACTGTGTGCAGACATACACACTGGACACATATGTAGGGCACTGCACCACACACATGCATAACATCCACACACACTCAATTAGATCAAAGGCCCAAACCCACACACATGATGTCATCCAATGATGCAGCCTAGGCCTCTGGCAAACATTAACACCCTGTGCATATGATGATGCCTGTGCCACATCCCTGACATCCACACCATCAGTGCAGGGACATGCTCATATGGTCTAATGCACAGGATGAACAGACTAGGATGATGTGTAGTTTACAAATGTTGAGGACTGTTGTCAGTCAGCAGATATCCCATGTAGTACAGGTGTACAATACTGTTAACAGTATGTGTCTTGTGTAACAACAGTAAATGCATGTTGGTCATGTTGTTCTGCTGTCCTTCTTCAGGTCTTATTGCACGTGCCGGTGGATATCAGTGTTTGCAGTTAAGTATCCCATATGTCAATGTGGACTACTCACAGGTATGTATGAATATACCAGCATGCACTGTGTTGCTGCCACATATTAGTGAGACTGTCCCACGTTACAAATGCGTCTACCATTCCAAGAGCATGATAGCTGTGTATTAAGCTACTGGGGCCACAGACGTGACATCCATAAGTGGTGACATCACAGGTACAGTTACATGGAGTGGTGAGATAAAGAGAATGGTCTAGCTGATTACAAGGGTAGAGGCCAGTGGGAAGTGTGATGCCTCAATGGGAATCAGTAATAGATGATCCCAAGACAGGATGCCAACACACAACTGCACCCACACACTCAGGTATTGAAACTAGCGTTGCCACCCCTCCATTTTTTTCCCGGAGTGCCAGAAATCAGTAGGGCACTCCGGTTCTTGCTGTCGTAGTCCAGAAATAGCGACGTCAGGCTCGTCAGCACGTATTAAAAAAAAAAAAAAAAAACATTCCTGTCTTGGACTCTCGTTGATTGGCTGCTTGCTGCAGACGAGGCTCATGCAGCAAGCAGCCAATCAGTACGTAGAGTTACTAGTCAAAGCCCTGCAAAGCCCGCGAAAATTTATGCATATAAAGCGGCGCTTCAGCTTCAGTTTTTACCTTTTACTTCTGTACTGTAAAAGGGTGCTTTAAGATCTGAAATTCTTGCTTGGACGTCTTCATTGGATTGCCTGCTGCCTGGAAGGATTGCCTGCTGCCTGGAAGGATTGCCTGCTGCCTGGAAGCCCTGTTGCCTGGAAGGATTGCCTTAGCCCTGCTGCTTGCCTTGCTTGCTGGAGTCTTGCCCTGGCTGGAGGAGAAGTGCTGTGGACTGGGTGGTGGTGTGTTCTCCTGCTTGCTGGCCCTTTAGCTGCCTGTTCTCTTCTGCTGCTGAGAGCTTGTTTTAGTAGCCCTGCTGCTGATTTTTCTGGAGGTAAGTGGAATTTTTTTAATGGATTAATTCTTTGGAATTAAGGTAGAGTTTCATAGATTAGTGTGACAAGGGGAATGAAATATTGCCAGCACAGCTACTAGTGAATTTTTTAAATATTAAATTTATATTAATTCACTAGCTGTGCTGGCACTATCTCATTCATTGATGGTGACAAGATGTGTGTAACTATCTAGATGTTCAACATGTGGTGATTATTAACTAGAACAGTTTCTAATCTGGTTTTGGACTTGGTTGTAGTGAATATATAATGACTTCATGATTTGTATAAGATGCTTGGACTGTAGATCTGTCTTTCTAGTCTGTCATCACCGTGATGTTTACCTTGACCTGTGTTTCTTCCTAGGGTGTCTTTCTAGGGTGTACAGTCTTCGTAGTATAGTGAGGCTTAAATGTAGCTTTTTTGTCTAGTTTGTCATCACAACTGTTTACCTTTTATCTGTGTATTCTAGGGTATACCGTCTATACCAAAGCTTAGCTCATTTGATGTTACAGTGAATATATGATTACATGATTTGTATAAGATGCTTGGACTGTAGAACTGTCTTTTCTAGTCTATCATCACCGTGATGTTTACCTTGACCTGTGTTTCTTCCTAGGGTGTCTTTCTAGGGTGTACAGTCTTCGTAGTATAGTGAGGCTTAAATGTAGCTTTTTTGTCTAGTTTGTCATCACAACTGTTTACCTTTTATCTGTGTGTCCTAGGGTATACCGTCTATACCAAAGCTTAGCTCATTTGATGTTACAGTGAATATATGATTACATGATTTGTATAGGATGCTTGGACTGTAGAACTGTCTTTTCTAGTCTATCATCACCGTGATGTTTACCCTGACCTGTGTTTCTTCCTAGGTGTCTTGGGTATATAGCAAGGCTTAATGTAGTTGCTTTTCTTTGGGACTGTCAATGTGAAATATCTCATGTGGTTTTGAGCTTGTTACAGTGAATATACACAGGATATTTTCTAACGTTTTGTTGTGTAGATATTTAAGTTTTGAGATGACTTAAATATTTATTTAGTGACACTGGGCCACTACCTTGGTATTGGTCAAACTAGCAATGTTTATTACTATTGCACAGTAAGACTGAACACACTTTGTTAGGGCCTTAAAGTTGCTTATAAGGAGTAGCTGGCTGATTATGTTGTAGTCTGGGGAAAAGGGGGGCATAGTTAGTAAACTTGTGCCAGCCTTTCCCTTGTGTATATAAATCAGACCTCAAGTGTGTCTCAACTGCTTTAGCAGGGGCCCAAAGCACTGTTTGATAAATAGGGTGCTTGAGGTCTTCACTTGGCCACTATGCTCAACTCTAACTGTGCCAGTGGGAGGAGGTGGTGGTCAGGATCTGGAGTGGAAAAGGGGAGAAACCAGCCCCAAGTTGACTGGTCTCTGTGCTTTGCACTTAATATGGGGTGTTGCATCTGGAATTTTGGGGCTACGGAATTCATCTTTATGTCTGCCCATAAGGTCTCTTATCATTATGCAAGTTATTACTGTTGCAGCCAGAGGGTTTTATGATTGCTGAGTTACATATTTCATGTTTATCATTGTGTCGGCCCACACTATGTCCTGTTTGTCTTTATGCAAGTTATTACAATTGTAGCCAGAGGGTATGATTGCTGAGCTGCCATGTATTTCATCTTTATCTTGTCAGTCCACAGTATGCCTGAACTTTCTTGCTGTGTTCAGACTCAGCTGGATAATGTTTGCACTGGGTTCTACATAAAAGTAGAGGGTCTTAATTTGGTGCATTGCTGTAGTGTCTGACCCATGTGTTTTACACACAGTTGAATGCCTTCTGTGCATATTCTGCTGTCACACCAGGTTCATGTGTAACAGCTGCAAGTCCCTCAGACAGGAGCTGCTTCTGCCTTTCATTGCTTTACCTTCACTGTAATTTTTCATGAGGAGTCTCATTTTTTTTCCTTATACCAACTTGGTATTACTAGGGTGTGAAAGTCTGGAGATTCACATGTGAATGTGAACTCTGGCTAGTGGCTACTGACTGACACAGGCCCCACCAGGCACTGGTGTTGGTCACAAGTGTTTTGATTTTCTATTAATAGCTCTTTTGGTTTATTGTAGTGTTGAGCAAGGATCCTACAGGAATCATGTTCAGGAAAAGGTCAATGGATCATCAAGAAGAGGCTGAAAGTGAGTCTCCTAAGAGGTTTTTCTGCAGTTATAATAAGGTGTGAGAGCAAAGCTACTCATGGGTGCGACCTGTTCCAAATGCAGATGCCATGGCAAAGTGCACATCCTGTGGAACAACTTTCACTGTAAAATGGGATGGGGAAAAGGCATTGAAAAGCCATCAGAAGTCAAACAAACATCATCAAAGCCTTCAGCTCCAGAGGCAGAACCTCATAATGACCAAGTTTATTCAGCCACGTAGTGTAACCAGCGAAGCTTCCAAAGTTACTGCAGCTGAAGTGACAGCAGTCTATCATGGAGTGAAACATGGTCACTCATATGTATCCATAGATTGTGTAGGTAAGCTGGCATCGACAGTCTTCCCTGATTCTACTTTGGCTTCGAAATTCACCTGTGGGAAGACAAAATCTGAGAGTATTGTCATGAATGTTCTTGCACCTCATTCAGAGGAGCTCCTTCTGCAGGAACTTGGCAATTCCTATTTCTCAGTGGGATCAGATGCATCCAATAAAGGGAACAGAAAAATGTTCCCTTTAGTTATTCAGTACTTTACTCACACCCATGGCACACAACAGAAACTCCTTGATTTCTATGAGGATCATAACGAAAGTTCTGAATGTATCTTTACTAGAATAAAGGACATCCTTGTGCATAAAGGACTCAAAGTACAAAACATTGCTAGCTATGCTGCAGACAATGCCTCAGTCAATTATGGAAAGCACAGGTCTGTTTTTAAAAGTTTGAAATCTGAGGTGCCTCACATCATTGCAGCAAACTGTTTATGCCATGTAATACATAACTGTGCCAAGCATGCAAGCAAGGCCCTTGCAAAGTTTGATGTGGAGACTCTGGTTTTGAAAGTACATAGTGAGTTTTCAGCATCTGCTAAAAAAATGGCACTGTTAAAAGGCTTCTATTCTTTCCCAGACCAGGACTTTAAGGAAATAATGCAACATGTTGTAACAAGGTCGCTGTCTTTGTTCCCAGCTGTGGCAAGGCTGGTAGAATGTTGGCCTGCTATTAAAAGTTATTTTATTAGTCAAGGGCCTGAGGACTGTCACCCCTTTATCTGGAAATTTGTGGAGGCCGATGAGGATGGCATCAGTGGGGATGTGTCTGAGGCAGAGTGCTACATACATTTCATGCACTACATCCTGCAGGTATTCCACAAGTCTATAGCAAAACTTGAAAGTAACACTCTCTGCTCCAGAGTTGTACACCGTGATGAAAAGTCTAAAAGATGAGTTGCAGAGAAGGCTAGATGACCAGTTCTTTGGTACTAAAGTTTCATCTGCCTTACAGCACTTTACTCCAGCTGTCGCACAGCAGGTCTGTAGGACCTTCTGTGATTTTACAGTAAAGCACTTTGTTACCTACAGAAGTGGTTTGACTATGATAATAGTCCCTTTAAAGCTATGCAGGTCCTCAGCCTCCAACATCATGTAACTTGGCCAGAACTGCATACAGTTGCAGACCTCTTCAAATTGGATGTGGACATTGAAGCACTTTACTCAGACTACTGTACTTTAACTGCTGCATTGCCAGCCCTGTTACAGATGACTGAGGCATCTGTAAGTGATCGCTGGGTGACTTTTTTTAGTAAAGCTCCAGACTGCAAGCCACTTTACAGACTGGTGCAGTTTGCTCTTTCAATCCCCCCCAGCAATAGCTTTGTGGAAAGGGTTTTTTCACTTATGGGGAATGCTTGGACTGATGTAAGAAATAGAATGCTTGTGTCACTTGTGAAGGCAGAGTTGCAGGTCAAGCTAAATTTTAACATGAGTTGTTCGCAATTTTATTCATTTGTGAGAAATAACCAGCCATTACTTGAGGCTGCTAGATCAAATGCCAAATATAGCTTCAAGTATAAGCAATGATTTCTAGCAAAACTGAAGATACTTTAAACAGTTGCTTTTCTTTTACTATTGTGTGTAGTTAACCCTTAATGTACTGCTTTGAATGAACTGGTGTTTTTAATATCTAATTGTATTTCCATTTTAGTACTACCTGTGATATGAGACTTGGGCTTAGTTTTCCCATGCTTGTGTGTGACATACTGTTGTATGTAGTGAACCTTTTGAAGTATTGCTAAATAAAGTTTTTTTTATTTACTTTTGACTTGTTGCACATTTTTCTACTTATTGGTAACTGTATGTGATATTAAAGACTTATGCTGAAGGGTGCTAGAGTAAAGGGGTGTGGCTATTAAAAGGAATGGGTGTGGCTTGCTTGTGCATGGGGCGGGGCTTGTTTGTCAGGAAATGGCACAGTAGAAAGGTGGCAACCCTAATTGAAACACATGTATTCAGTGACACTGTAACACACACACACACACACACACACACACACACACACACACACACACACACACACACTCATGGCTTCACCAACACAGTAACACACACTCACACACAGTTGCTACTGGTGTGCTGAGGACCCCTGCCTATGTGCAAATCATCATTACAGTACTGTGCACCTACATGACGTGCCACAGAGAATACACATGTACAGGTAGTCAGTACGGCCTAAGATCGGGGACATCAACACGGATAGTTGAATGTATCACCTGGATGGAGGGAGGGGTCCTATCAGTTCAGTATTGTAACATACATCCTCACCTCAGGGACCAGTCAGCCCTACATACACACACTGTGGCATTCAGTAATTAATATACCTATGTCATGCACATACAGATACCTCACATGTGTGAGATTCATGCCCTTGCCTATGTCCTGCTTTATACATTGCAGTCTGTACAGATGTGTACACTAGTGTACAGGAGAGCGAGTAACAACTGAGATTTATTCCCCACAATACGTGACAAATATGGATACACAGGCAACCACACATGCCAGTACTGTGAATCTCAGACCTGCCTAGCTTATGTTATGTATGTCAGATGTACAGCAGTACTGCACGCATTACAAACTGCACTGACACTTCCTGTGACAACAGTGCTGATATATGCACTAGGGACATCATATCTATTAACAGGTGTCAAGTGATTTACCTTCGCTATCACCCTGATCGCTGTCTAAGTTGTGGGTTATGTCCTTCAATTAATGAAACCATTGCTTACCGGTTACACAGGGCATTGCAGGACCACTTGTGACACACCTGTGAGCTGTCCACAGCAAACATCCATCTGCAAAGATGCCCCACCACTTAGTTATTTCAACACATCTGTAAATACCTGTGGTACATCTTTCTGTACATTCAGTATATCACCATATACAGTTGGCAATGCTGAGGCTGCATTGCAGCTGCATGATGTACTAGGCTACATGCAACCTGCATACATCAGCAACTGCACACGCATGTTATCGGAATGCACAACACTACGTGTACAGGTGTGTAGGTCCTACAATCCTGATATTTGGTCATGTTTGTAGGCATTGCTATTGGCGGATATGTGTAATAACATACATGACACATGGACTGTTGTATGATATGATGAGTGTCCAGTACAGAGGGGATGTTATCTCTGTCAACATTGATATCACACCTTATTTACTGTTAGCATTCAGCAGCCATGCACCTACATTCCATATGCATGTGTGCAATGGCTGTAGCCACCTGTTTGCACAAAGGATTACAACAGCTATGCTATTTACAGATATGTTGTGTGTGTGGCATGTACATTCTCAGGGCAGGTACATGTATGTCATATCCGTATATGAGGGTTTGTACTGGTGTACAGCAACACACATCTGCTAAATGTGGACAGTACTGAGGGCCCTTGGTATGTGTACAGCTGACCTGGTTACAGACAGTGGTATCATTGCATTGCATAACACATGATGCAACTGTGACAGTATATGTGTACTGTCTACAGTTGATGTAGAGCTTAGTACAGTACACAGGTCACGGGTCACATGGTGGCATACTCGTCTGTCTTACATGTATGGTTGCGTGGTGGTGGTGGTCCGAGGGCATGGTGATGTCTGCAGTTTACATCCGAGAATGCAGCATGTGACACTGTGTCCTGCACATGGCTCATCTGTGATGCCTTTCATGGGGGGACCGGTCAGTACATGTGAGTGGCCTTTATGTATGTGGGTACACTACCTGGAGCGGTCCGTACCTGTGTTATGGCCCACGTCTGGTTCTGAGGTATATGGTGGTAGTGCTAGGTTCTGAGGTATATAGTGGTAGTGCTATTGTGCACTACAGAGACATCAACCAGGTGTTCCTCACTGAACAGATGTCAGTACTCCCCTTTGTTGGATCTACAGTGGCCAGCTGTGAATATGGATGCTACACATCTAACACTGGTTAGCATAAGAAAACAATGCAGTTGTCCTGTAGGTGTATGGGAGTTAACCTGTGTTTAGGACATTTGCCTTGGAATGGCACTGTGTGGGCGGATGCGACTTGGGTAATATCCACACTTCCTTGTATCATGGATGCATGTGATATGTGATATGTGACAAAGGCCTGCCTACTGTCAGCCATGTCATCCCAGAATGGCAGCTGATTTGTTAAAGACCGGTGTCAAATATATGTGGAGCAGCATTCCCGCTAACAATGACATCTACCAACACCAGAGCATATTACAATGTGTTATTTACATCTACCTGTAATAGCATGGCCACTGTGGCCCTCCGTGTTTAGCAACAGAGTGCACCCCAGTCAGCCCTGTGCTACTAAGTGTATGAGCATGCTCAGTATATCCTTGTGTAGATGGACACATAGTGCATTCTGAACAGCCTTCTGCTATTATACTCATAAACTTAGTAGCATAGTGCATTCCAAACAGCCCTGTGCTACTAAATGTGTGAGCATGCCCAGTGACACCTTGTGTTGGTTATGTGCCTCTGTGTATGGGCATAGCCATTGTAACCCTGTATAGTGGTAGTAGTCGTCCATTCCACAGATGGGCATACTCCAGGTCAGGATGGATTCATATTTTAAACACACAGGTTCACAGGTATGTACATCTTAACTGCCAGCATCCCGGTTTATGTCCGAATTCCCAGACGGTCATAATGACAGCCTTGACATGTGTAGTCTGTGTGGCGTGATTCGTATATATTTAGTATTGTAATAATAATCTGTAAATAGGCAGGTGTTCCGTACCCGACACTGTGTGTATATGTCTGTCCCCATTTGCCAGTGGACTCTAAATTGCTTTTAGACTGGCCACACTCCATACATTTCTTATATCCACTGTTAGCAAGGCCGATGATTTCACCCATCTACAAATACACCACTGGGAGGGCTGTGTCCCAGTAATCTCGGTAGCGCATTCTATAACTGCATAATGCTGTAGTGTAATAAAGTAGTTAGGTCAGTGTTCTACTCCCATGCTTGCCGTGTGTGTGTGTCTCTTCCCGTTTGCCTGAGGATTGAGTAATACCTTTACACTTGGTATGTGTGTGTGTGTGTCTCCCCATTTACCTGAGGACTGAGTAATACCTTTATACTGCTCACACTCGGTAGCGCATTCTGTAACTGCATAATGCTGTAGTGTAATAAAGTAGTTAGGTCGGTGTTCTACTCCCAAGCTTGCCGTGTGTGTGTGTGTGTGTGTGTGTCTCTTCCCGTTTGCCTGAGGATTGAGTAATACCTTTACACTTGGTATGTGTGTGTGTGTGTCTCTCCATTTACCTGAGGACTGAGTAATACCTTTATACTGCTCACACTCCATACATTTCTTATACCCACCGTTAGCAAGGCCGATGATGTCACCCACCTAGAAGTACACCTCTGGGAGTGCTGTGTCGCATTAATTTTGGTAGTGTGTTCTGTAACTGCATAATGCTTTAGTGTGATGAGGTAGTTAGGTTGGTGTTCTAATCCCAGCCATGTCAACTGTGTGTGTGTGTGTTTGTCTACCTGGGAACGGAATAATGCTTTTAGACTGCTCACAGTCCATACAATCCCTATCGCCAACTTTGCCATTGCTGATGATGTCACCCACCTAGAAGTACACCTCTGGGAGTGATGTGTCCCAGTAATCTTAGTAGCACTTTCTGTAACTGCATAATGCTGTCGTGTGATAAGGTAGTTAGGTCAGTGTTCTAATCCCAGCCATGCCAACTGTGTGTCCATCTGAATGGAGATGGAATAATGCTTTTAGACTACTCGCACTCCATACAATCCTTTTCGCTAACTTTTCCATTGCTGATGATGTCACCAACCTAGAAGTTCACCTCTGGGAGTACTGTGTCCCAGTAATCTCGGTAGCTCGTTCTGTAACTGTGTAATGCTGTAGTGTGACAGAATAGACAGGTTGGTGCTCTATTCCAAGGCATGACAGGTGTGTGTGTTTGGCAATCATATCCTATGTGTTGGCGTCTGTGAGTAGCTAGCTGCTGGATGTGTTGAGGAGCGTGTTTTGCTGTTTTCCTATATAGTGGCCATAAATGTCACAATCAGCTAAGAGACTGGGTTGGCAAGACATACACATACATTCCAGCAATAGATCTGGTGAGTAATGTCAGAAGCCCTAAACTTACCCTTAATACAGTCTGAATCCGTGTGATGCACAGAAACACACTTGCCTTGATATTAACATCAGTACATAATGCAGGAGGTGCTTGTGGTATCCTTTTCATTCTTGTCTAACGCTTTGCTGTCACATGGTCCACTTTTGAGATATATATTTTATATCTATGTATGTGTGTGTTTATGTATACGTGTGTGTGTGTGTGTGTGTGTGTGTATATATATATATATATATATATATATATATATATATATATATATATTTATATATATATATATATATATATATATATATATATATATATATATATATATATATATATATATATATATATATATATATATATATGTATGTATGTGGACATTAGCACACATAATTCTATATGATGGAATACATGTCCTAGACTGTTGAATGCCTGTGCTGGATGATCTGTATGTGATAACCTCAGATGTATGTATATCTGGCATGGCTTAGTGGTAAAGCACATCATCTATGGTGTGCAGGGTCCTGGTTTCAAGACGTGCAGAGGCCAGTTGTTTTGCTGCTGGGAAGAAGAAGAAGAAGGGACATTGAATACGGTGATAGTAAGGCACTTTTAACCAGTTGTGTGCGGGTCTGTGCGACAGTAAGCAGTGGCTATTTTTGGGGAGGCTCAGTATGGGTCATGTAACTATGCATTAGAAGACAATACTATGCAAACGAGGTGGAAAATAGTGAATCCCGTTTATCCCCAGGGAGTGATGCAGGTCCCAAGAGTGATTATGTAGTGAGTGAGTGTTCCTTTGATACTGCGCTTATTCATATATATATTTAGAACTATCATAGATATACATTTAGCATCTCTTCTAATATAACTATCATGTGGTTATCTAAAAACATGTGCATAAATAACACATATATAAAAATATATATACATATGCTAAAAAACTTATATCCAAAAAAGCTACTTATGTCTAAATCTAGATATACATATCCTTTAAGATGGATTTGCAACTCTAAAAGCATAATATAAACCTAAGTAACAACATGTATAATCACTCAATGTACATAGGCACAGAATCTAACAACTTAACATAGAGACATACATTTCTAAACTGCCTACTATAAAGTGCTTAGTGCTTCATATTAACTAAACAAAACATCTAATCAATTACCAACTACTATCAAAATTAAACTAAACTATCAAATCCATGCTAACTTTGTTCTGTGGCATGGACTGTAACAAATAACGTGCAATGCCCAACATGTAACATCCCAATGACCCCTGAAACTCCAGGAAAACAACAATGTATAGGACTTCGCAGTATTTCTTAAGTATAGGTATATTTATATGTATATATTTTTTATATATGTGTTATTTATGCACATGTTTTTAGATAACAACATGATAGGTATATTAGAAGAGATGTTATATTTATATCTATGATAGTTCTAAATATATATATATATATATATATATATATATATATATGAATAAGCGCAGTAACAAAGGAACAAACACTCACTACATAATCACATGATGCTATTTAAATATACCAATGAAATAACGATGCATGATTGGCTATGAAACAATTGTGATAAAATATTTAAGAGATCGTTGATGTTGTGTGTTCTTAACAGTCTGATGAAGCATTCAGGTAGAATGTGAAAGCGCTTAATAAACGGTCAACTTCTTATTGCCGTGGTGTGTCGTCCATCAACTTTGCTTTTGGATTTCTGCTGTTGCTGTTATGGAGGCACTTTACCCTTGGAAGTGATTGCTACTATATATACCTTTTTCTACATTAATTCAGGCTTTGTCTGGATTTCTGCGCTAAGAGGTTGAGACAAATGCTAAGAAGACCTTAGAGTCTTGCTGTCTACCAGCTAAGCTATGTAAAGAATAGTGCACCAACTGAAAACGTACACTGCTGTGCATATGAAACACAAATCACATCTTTATGAGACGAATATTAACACATCGCTAGTTCAGTCACATTAAAGGTTTTCTGTCTGTTCTCTCAGTCATCCACATTTTTTTGCATCATCCTGCCCTATACCCAAGAAAAACCTTGGCATTTTTTTCATGGTACCATATGGAATCATGACTGGCACTCTTCCTAAAAAAAAAAACGAATGGAGAATGAGGGTATTGATCCCTCTACCTCTCGCATGCAGAGCAAGCAGTCTACCATTTAAGCTAATTCCCCTATAGAGCTCACAATTTCTTCTTGGATTCAACAGTGTCATTAGAAAGTGCATTTTTTTTATCTGTACTTCAATTCAGTTTTTTTACTTAACATTAAGTTAGTCATCCATTCCTTTCTATCATATGCCTCTGAAGGTAACTCTGTAGTCTCACTACTTCAAAATTCTTTAACTTCAGCAGCAGCAACTACTAAATATATTACCCATTTTGATGTACTTTCTCATTTTCAACATATTCCATGATGAAAGTGAAATGCAAAATAAATAAATAAAATTACAAGCAGCGCAAGTACATCACTTAAGTCACTGATGCAGAGAGAACAATCCCTTGGGTATTGCTAACTCTCTTTCAGTAGCACCCTGCCATTCCTTGTTGGTCTATCTTTAAATCACTAACACTGTTGGCAGTATGGCTTCTTGGTCTAGGGATATGATTCTTGCTTTGGGTGTGAGAGGTCCAGGGTTCAAATCCCAGACATGCCCTGGGTTTTTAACTGAACCGTACAATTTAGGATAAGGATCTTTTGCTGTGAAAAAGGAGCTGAGTGAATTTAAGAGGTTGATATCGAAGCTAAAGGTCTTTCTCTGTGAAAGATCTGCTGAGAAAATTCTTGGATTTCCCTACAGTGAAAGTGAGCCACTTAACTGAAGAGTTCCATGATGCAAATGAAAAACAGGGAAAAGCTTCTTAATGGTCTCATTGGGCACATGCCTACTAACTTATCGACATAAACTATCTGAGAAAGGGTCTACATTTTAATCATACTGCATTATTCTCAATGAATTATCCTGCCTTAGAGTATCACATCCATTTACAACACATCAGTCTAAATACTAGAGTTAAAAGACAGTGAAAGACAAACCTCAAAACCTTGTTTGAAACAATGCAGTTTATCTTTTTTACTCAAACAAAAAAAAACTGATAATAATGTAAATAAACTAAGATCCTGGCAGATTGAAAAAGGAAACACACAAGAATAGAACCCAGAGATATCTGATCTGTCCAACAATAAATGCATCAGACATTGGGACTGTGATATAGCAATTAGAGACAAATATAAAAACATGTTGGAAACAATGTAGTTTATCTTTTTTACTCAAACAAAAAAAAACTGATAATAATGTAAATAAACTAAGATCCTGGCAGATTGAAAATGGAAACACACAAGAATAGAACCCATAGATATCTGATCTGTCCAACAAAAGAAGCATCAGACATTGAGACAGTGATATAGCTATTAGAGACAAATGTAAAACTTTTTGGAAACAATGCAGTTCATCTTTTTTTTCAAACAAAAAAAATCTGAAAAGAATGTAATTAAACTAACATTCTGGCACATTGAATTAGGGATTATCATTATTAACATGCTCATTCTCCCACTGTGCCATAGCCAAATTAGTATAGCTACTCCTGTGTGATGCAGATAATACTGACCTTCAAACATAAAACAGTTATTACATAAAATCAAATCTAACAAAGTGCAGATAGCAGTAATCATGTTATGTGAGAAATGGCCATGATGAGACAGCATCAACACCCACTTCATTAGGTATAACAGTGAACAGAGTTTTCACGTCCAAGTTTGTCAGAAAAACATTATCAAGTACAACACCATTTGTAGAGGAGTATAAACTAGATAGAAAATGTTCAGTATCTTTTAAAATTGATAGAGACACACTTAGTACAGATGTAAGTGAGCATGTTTATAATGATAATCACTATAGACACTTTATCAAGTACTACGCTAGATTTATTGATGATATTTTTCTCTTGTGGGGAGGTAGTGAAGAAGAACTTTTTAATTTTGTCAGATATCTTGAAAGTACCACAGACTGTCTAATGTTTAGTCTAAATTACTCTTCCACATCTATTGATTTCTTAGATGTTACTGTATTAAGAAATACTGAAGGCGCCCTTGTGACGTAGATCTACAGGAAACCTTGTTGGAGGAATAATTTACTCCATCTGTCTAGCATGCATCCTTCACATATTTTTTCTAACATTCTTAATGGTCAATGTTTAAGAGCCTCTAGGCTATGTACCAATGATGTGGCTTTTCAGGAGACTATATATAAAATGGGTGAAGGTTTTAATGTTAGAGGGTACTCACAAACCTCAATAATAACTCCAGGAAGCCTGCTTTATCGAATCAACACACTAGAGTTGCTCCCTATTTTTCTTCAAATAATCACACTATGAATAAAAGACAGGTTGGTAATATGGGTTGCTCTCCCAGGATATTTTTTAAATATTCTAATAATATACAACATTACTGTAATGTTATTAGAAAAAAAATTGGCCTGTTCTTTTAGCAGATGAAAATGTAAGATGGGTGGTGGGACATTATCCCTCCTTTACATTCAGGAATAACATGTCACTTGAAAGGCTTTGATGTTATGGCCCAAAGTCTATATGTCCCACACCCTCAGGGAAGGTTGGTACCCCTTCCCTATTAAAATTGTAAAGCATGCTCTGCTATTTTTCCAGATCCCTGTTTTACACACCGTCACCAGACGTGTTTTTATACCTAGATTTGTGGCAACATATAAGAGCAGAAACTTAGTTTATTTTGCGACATGCTGTTCCTGTAATGGTTTTTACATTGGTAAGACCACATGCCAGTTGAGGGAAAGAATTCTTGAGCATTTAGAAAACATATGTAATCAGGTTATATCCAATACCCTAGCTAATCATGCCTTATCTTATCCAGGCCATAGAACCTTTCTGTTTAGGGTTCTGTAAGTGCTGCATCCCAGCAGAAGGAGAGGTGATTTTAACAACACTTTTGAATTATGTGAACTAAAGTGGATTATCTCTATGAGAGCTTATGAACCTCCAGGCCTTAACAGTGGCACTTCCCTTAAGCCTGCCTTATTAGGCAGAAGATGATGTAAGATCATTTTTGTTTTTTAATTGGTTCAGTTTTAATGGTTTCTTATGGATTAGCTGAGTACTTTTTTAAAAATATGTGATTTTTACTTTAATTTTGTATTTGGTCTGATGAAGCAGTAACCCCGCGAAAGCGCTAACCTTTTTCCAATAAACTGCTTGCTGTTTTACATATCTTCTGGACATTTATTTGGCTGGACCGTGGTGGTTTTACTCACTTATACTTATTTTTGGATTTGCTGCTTTGTTTTTGTGAGTCTCCTTTAGCAGTGGGATAGCTTATATATATATATATATATATATATATATATATATATATATATATATATATATATATATTTCACTAAATACTAGACTTAACAGACAGAATATAGCAATTTAAGGCAAACCTCAAAATCCTGTTTGAAGCAATGCATGTTATCTTTTGTACTCAAAACAAATCTGATAATAATGCAAATAAATTAAGATTCTGGGCAGATTGAAAAAAGGAAAGACAGAAGAATAGATCCAGCAGACATCTGATGTGTCTAGGAATAGAAGCATCAGACAGTGAGAATGTGATGCGACTCTCTCACTCACTCTCTCTCTGCCCTTTGATTAGAGAAGAGGTGGACCGAGCAGGGAAAGCAGCAGGCTGAGATGACTTTCTATTTATAGCAAAAAATTACACCTCTAGATTGTTCAACTCACATGAGCTATTCCCTGTCCACCTGACCACAGCCAAAATCCCCCACTATATCATCACTAACTACAGGTCCCATACTAGTAACCAGGAAAAACACTTTGCATAGCTGAAGTTACCAGAATCACTTATCAATCACCCCAACACTCCACTGATGGGTGATTAAAGAGGACCCTTGGCATAAATAAACTATGCAAATGAAGGCAGAAATTCCTGTCTAAATGTAAGAGGGATTGTGGTGAAGAGAAAGAAAATCCCTCATTAGTCTCAACAGGCAAATTAGAAAACTGATCAAGTCTTCAGAAGCTAAATAGGAGACTAAAATAGCCTCTCAAGCAAAGGATAACTGTAAAGCATTTTTTAGCTGGGTCCAAAATCATAAGGGATTCGGTCAACAATGTGCTGAGTTGGCGACAATTGGCACCACTTATACTCATCCAGAAGACATAGCAAACCTGCTGGTGTATAAATTCAGATCAAATTTCACCCCTTCATCACCTCCAGTTACTCCCCATGAAATACTGCTCATGATTCCTTTGCTTGTTATCATAAAACACGATCACTGTGCTCTCTAAAGCTAGAGACGTGGCAGGTATGGGCCCTGCAGGAATCCCCAGGTTTTCTTTTAAATACCATGAAACATGACCTAACATACCTACTCAGATGTTTATTTAACTTCAGTCACCAGACAGGCTTTATCCCAGTAGCATGGAGAACAGCAGCAGTCATCCTTTTGTACAAGGGAGGGCTATCAATGGACCTAGGAAACTACCAACTCATAAGTCTGACTAGACTGATATGCAAGGATAATCATGGACCTGATTAATGATTACATAGGAAATCTCTAGACTCTAGACCCAACCCATTTTAACTTCATCAAGGACAGGTCCTGCTACCCAGTCTGCTGGACTTGAGAAAGTTATCAAGGACATGGGGAGGGTAAGACAGTGCATACCACCTACCTTGAACTGGCCTAGGTATTTGACACAGTATCCCACTTGAGTATTATAGATAAATGCACAAAACTGAGAACAAACCTCATCTCCACCAGACAGATAGCCAAATGGCTCCTAGACAGGACATAGTGTTAAGATGGGGGGGGGGATTTACAACTAGCAAGAGGCCAGTTCACCAGTGGAGTACCACGTGCCTCAGTGCTGGGTCCACTCCTATATGGGATATTCTTCTTAGATATCAAGGCAAATGTAGATGGCCATTGGCTGACCAAGTCTGCTGATAGTTCATAGTTTAGCTTCATAGTTTTAGTACTAAGCTAACTGCTCTTGTGAGCCATTTCAAGCTTAGCTAGTTATCCCTTGTGAGACTCAAACCCTGCACCTTGTGTTTGTAAGGTAAACATCTTAGCCATTAAGCCAACCTCCCACCCAAAAACCTAGGGCTTGTCGGGGAATTGAACCTGGGACCTCTCACACCTGAAGCAAGAATCATGCCCCTAGACCAACAAGCCACATGACTCCACAAATTATGTTGATATACCAACAAGCCACATGACTCCACAAATGATGTTGATATACCCACCTGATATGTTTCACCCTGGCATGCACTTGCAGGTGGTGGTGATAATACCCTCTAATTATGTGTCAGCCTGATATGCAGTTTCAGGTGGTGATGATAAAACCCCATTATGTGTCATCCTTCCATACACTTTCAGTTGGTGATAATACCCCCATTATGTGTCAGATGGACATGTTCTTTCACATGGTGATGATAATACCCCCCCAATATGTGCCACCCTGACATGCATTTACAAGCGATGATAATACCCCCAACATTATGTGTTGCAGTTACAGGTCCTTTCAGGTGGTGATGATAAATCCTTCCATTTTGTGTCAGTCTGACATGTTCTTTCAGGTGGTGTGATAACACCCACTCCCATTTATGTGTCACACTGACATGCACTTCCAGGTGGTGATGACAGTATCCCCCCAAATTCTGTGTTTCCCTGACATGCACTTTCAGGTGATGATAATACCCCTAACATTATGTGTCACCAATCAGACCTCATCATTTGGTGATGATAAAACCCACCCTTATGCATCACCCTGACATGCACATTCAGGTGGTGGTGATGGTAATAGCCCATATTATGTGTCATCTACCAGGCATCATCATGAGGTGATGATAACACCCCCATTATGTGTCACCTATCTGAACTCATCATGTGGTGATGATAATACCGCCATTATGTCACCCTGACATACACCTTCAGGTGGTAATGAGAACACCCCCTATTATGTGTCACCCTGACATTAACTTTCATGTAGTGGTGAAAATACCCACCTAACATGTGCCATCCTCACATGTATATTCCAGTAGTGAATATAATACTGCCCATTGTGTCACCCCAACATGTACTTTCAAGTGGGGATGATTATCGTTCACCCATCAGACCTTATCAAGTTATGATAATAATACCCACACATTTTGTGTAACCCACTGGACCTCATCATCTGGTGATGATAATATCCCATTACATGTCACCATGATATGCTCTTTCAGGTGGTGATAATAATACTCCATCATTACGTGTCACCCTCATATGCACTTCCTGGTGGAGATGAAAATAGCCCCTTGTTATGTGTCGCCATGATATGCACTACCAGGTGGTGGTGATAATACTACCCCATTATGTGTCACCCATCTGACCTCATCCTGTGCTAATAATACCCCCATTATGTGTCACCCTGACATGCACTTTCAGGTGGTGATAATATCCCACCACTATATGTCTCCCTCATATGCACTTCCTGGTGGAGATGAAAATACCCCCTTGTTATGTGTCACCATATGTACTTCCAGGTGGTGATGATACCACACCATTATGTGTCACCCATCAGACCTCATCCTGTGCTGATAATACCCCCCATTATGTGTCACCCTGACATGCACTTTCAGGTGGTGATAACATCCCCTCCAATTATGTGTCACCCTGACATGCACTTTACGGAGTTGGTGATGATACCCTCCAATTATGTGTCACTCTGACATGCAGTTTCAGATGTTAATACCTCCATTACTCATCACAATGACATGCCATTTCAGTTGCAGATGATAATACCCCCCCCCCCCCGTTTTGGGTCATGTATCGGACATTATCATGTGATGATGATAACAACTACCCATTTTGTTTCAAACATTGAACCTCATTATCTGGTGATAATAGCCCCCCTTTATGTGTCACCTTTACATGCACTTTCAGGTGGTCACACTGACATGCATGTTCAAGTGGTGAAGAAAGTACCCCCAACATTATATGTCACCCATTGGACCTCAATGTTGTGATGACAATACCCTCCCCTTATGAGCCCCATGACATGCACTTTGAGGTGGTGATGATAATATCCCCCATTATGTGTCACCACACCGATATGTGCCACCCACACGTGTACATTCAGCTAGGGATGATAATACTGCCCATTGTGTCACCCTGACATGCACTTTCAGGTAGGGATGATAATGCCATCCATTATGGGTCACCCATCGAACCTTATCATATGATGCTAATACCCACCTATTTTGCGTCACCCATCTGACCTCATCATCTTGGGATAATAATACCACCCCATTATGTGTCACCTTGATATGCACTTTCACGTGGTCATAATACTCCCCATTTGTCACCCATCAGAACTCATCAAATGGTGATAATACCTCCCCATTATGTGCCACCCTGCCATGCACTTTCAGGTGGTGATAATAATATTCCCATCCAATTGTGTCACCCTGACATGCACTTTTAGGTGATGATAATAATATCCCCAAAAATGTGCATCACCCTGGCATGCACTTTAAGGTGGTGATAATACCTCCCATAATGTGTCATCCTCATATGCACATTCAGGTGGGGATGATAAGGCCCCCAGTTATGGGTCACCCACCAGACCTTATCATGTGGTGCTGATTATACCCACCCATTTTGTGTCACCCATCTGACCTCATCATCTCGTGATAATACCCCCCCCGTTATGCATCACCCTGATATGCACTTTCAGGTGGTGATGATAATATGCCCCATTGTCACCTTATTGGAACTCTTCATATGGTGATGATAGTACTGCCCCGTTATGTGCCACCCTGTCATGCACTTTCAGGTGGTGAAAATCATATCCCCCTCCAATTGTGTCTCCATTGATATGCACTTCCAGGTAGTGATGATAATACTTCCCATTATGTGTCACCCATTGGAACTCATCATGTCGTGATGAAAATACATACCACCCTGACATGGACTTCCAGCTGGCAATAATATCCCCTCCAATTATGTGTCATCCTGACATGCACTTTTAGGTGGTTATGTTAATACCCCTCATCCATGGGTCACCCTTTGGACCTTATCATGTGATGATGATAACTATCCATTTTGTGTCATACATCAAACCTCAATATCTGCTGATAATAATACCCCCACATTATACATCACCTTTACATGCACTTTCTGGTGATAATAATAATACCCCCATTATCTGTCCCTCTGATATGCACTTTCAGATGGTGCTGATAAGACCCCTCATTATGTGTCTCACTGAAATGCACTTTCAGGTGGTGATGATAGTACCCCCAACATTTTTCTTCATCCATCTGACCTCATCATGTGTGGATTATAATAACCCCTTTATCTGTCACCCTGACATGCACTTTCATGTGATGATAATAGGCACCCATTATGTATCACTTATCAGACATCATGTGGTGATGATGATAATCCCCCATTATGTGTCACCCACCAGACCTCATCATTTGGTGATGATGATATCCCCCATTAGGTATCACCCTGACATTCACTTTCAGGTGATAATACCCCCAATTATGTGCCACCATGACATGCACTTTCAGGTGGTGATGATGCCTACCCAATATGTACAACCCTCACATGTACTTTTAGATAGTGATGATAATACCCCACATTGTGTGTCACCCTGACATGCACTTCGACATGGGGAAGATAATACTCCCCATTATGAGTCACCCATTGGACCTTATCATTGATACCCACCCATTTTGTGTCACCCATCGGACCTCATCATCTGGTGATAATAAACCCTCCCCATTATGTGTCACTCTTACATGCACTTTCAGGTGATGATGATAATTCCCCCAAATTATGCGTCACCCTGACATGCACTTTCAGGTAGTGATGATAATACACCCACCAATATGTGTCATTCTCACATGCACTTTCAGGTGGTTCATAAGTTCATAGGTTGGTACTAGGCTATCAGCCCTAGGGCCTATACAAGCCTAGCCATAACAATTCCCTGGCTATTTCTTCCCCCACTATTTACTTCCCTGGACTCTTGTCTAGCAGGGTGACTGACGTGATCCCCAGGGTGAATTTCCTTTTTTCCATCTAAATCAAACGTTCCTTTTGAAGAGGGCCAATGAGACATTTTGCTTGACATGTATGGGCAGTCTATTCCAGAGTCTGGGGAGTCTCTGGGTCAGGAACCTATCCCTCCAGTATGTTTTGTTTATTGTAATCACAAGGTTTAGATCCCTGGAGCATGTGGCTCTGAGGTTTTGGGATTTCTTTCAGAGTAGCATGTCCAACAGCTCTGGGTTTGACATGGCCTTGATTTTTAAGCAGAGATCGCCTCTGAGTAGACGATATGCGACAGAGTATAGTTGAAGTTTTTTAAGGCGGTCAGCATAGTACATCTGCTTTAGGCCTGTGATTCTTTTAGTGAGGTATTTCTGCAGCCTTTCCAGTTGTTGCAGATGTCTTGAGAGGTACATACCAAATGGGGCATTGTATTCTATAATAGGTCTAATGAGGGATGATTACAGTGGGACAATGATCTCCTTTTTTCTGGAAAAAAAGCCCTTAGTGATGAGGTGTGCCACATAGAAAGATTTCCTGACTGCTGTGGTGATGTGGTTATCGAAGGTGAGACCACTGTCCACCTGTGTCCCTAAGTCTCTTATCACACTTTTGGTGTTTAGTGTACTGCCACCTATATGGTAATTCATGGGTACATGTTTTTCCCAAAGGGGATAACTATACATTTCTTGGCATTGAACTTGAGCCCACGGCTCTGGAACCAAGCATCTGTTTCTGTAAGGCCCTTTTGTAGACTATCCACATCAGCTGGGGATTCAGTAATGGCTCCCAGTTTGCAGTCATCTGCAAACTTTGTTAGCCAGAGTCCATTAGTGTTGGCCTGTACTTCATAGAAGTAGATGCCAAACAAGAGTGGTCCCAGGACTGAACCCTGAGGTGCTCCACTTGTCTGGAGTTGGATTTGGAATTGGCTACTTTTACAGTGTGGGTTCTGTTAGTAAGCCAGTTAGCAACCCATTGAGTGATGTAGGGATTAAAACCCAACTTAGTAAGTCTTTCTATGACTCCAGAGTGGGGGATGGTGTCAAAGGCCTTGGCAAAGTCCAGATAGGCTGTGTGGACCACCTTACCCTCGTCCACAGCTCTGGAGACTGATTCAAAGAAGTCAATCAGGTTCAGGAGACAAGATCAGCCCTTCACAAATCCAAACTGGGTGGGGTCCAGTGTTTGAAATTTGACAATGTCTTTGTTTATAAGTTCCATGGCCTTGCAGATCAGGCTCGTCAGACTGATGGGGCAGTAGTTCCCGGGATCAAAGGTGGATCACCCCTTGTGGAGTCAGATAACTGTAGCTGTGCACCACTCAGTGGGCACAAAGTCTGAGGTGAGGCTATGATTAAACATGACACTTGGGTGAGGAGCCAGTTCATTTTGTAGTTCATGTAATACACAGCCCGGGATGTCATCTGGTCCCATGGATGCGGTATTCTTAGCTTTGGAGAGTGTGTTTTTTTACCTGTGTGGCTGTTATTACCAGAATTTGGCATTCTTCCTGTATTGAGATGGGCCATTTAGGGGGTGAGAAGGTGGTGAAGTTCGCACTGAATTGATCTGCCAGGATATTGGCAATATCCTTGGGATCAGTATATTTAATGCCATTCTGTTGTAGCTCAGAGCAGATCTGAGCATTCCTATTTAGATTCTTGACATAGTCATAGAATGCCTTGTGGTTGTCTTTGGAATCTTAGGCAATTTTATTTTCATAACTAGTTTTGGAGGTTTTTATGAGGGATCTCAGCTTCTTACTGAGGCTGGTAAGGGAGTGTTTTGCATCCTGGGATTTTCCTGTTTTCTGCAACAGTTTCTTCCTTTTGTTGTAAAGTTTGTTTATGGCAGGGGACCACCAGATTGGCTTCTTTTTTTTTTTTTTTTTTTTTGAGGAGAGCATCTTGGTTCTATTTGGGATGACACAATTCATGCATGAGTGGATGTGCTCTTACAGTGCCTTAGTGTAGGATTCAGCAGTCGAACTTTCAGTTCCCATCTGCATGGGTGTCATGAAGTTTGTCACTTCTGACTTGAGTAGCATGAAGTTGGCTTTGGAAAAGTTTTTTATGGAGGTTTCCTTACTGGAGGGTGGGATATGGATGTTAAGGGTGATTAGCTTATGGTCAGACCTGACCAATGAGGGGAGTGACCATAGGTGTGGAGCATTGATTTTACATGTTGGTAATGACCAGGTCTAGGATAGTGAAGCCCTTCCTGGGACTATGGATTAGTTCATCCAAGGCATTGGAATTTATGAATTCCAAGAACCGCTGGGCAAAGGTGTTGGTACATGAGAAGTTTTCCCAGTTAATGGCAGGGTAGTTGAAATCACCCAGTATTAGGGTGTTTGGTTGTATCTTAATATTTTCCAGTATGTTTACAAAGGTGTAGTGAGAATCTTGTGGCATGGTGGGGATCTGTATCAAGCTACAATTTGGATTGCAGTCTTACCTAGTGTTAGTTGCACCTGGAGAATTTCAGACACATTGTGTTGGGCAACTAGCCTGGTGGTGTGAATATCCATGGTGAATATAAACACTCCTCCACCTTTAGTGTTTCGGTACTGGTTTTGTGGCCAAAAAGTGTGGTAAGAGTTGTAGCCTGTTATTGCACGGGTGCTCTCTGCAGCCTTGAACCAGGTCTCAGTTACTGCACAGATATCAATGTTCTCCATTTTTAGGAGTGCCTCGAGAGAGTGGATTTTGAGGATTAGACTTCTAGCATTGAGTAGCGTTGCCTTCAGAATTTGCATTCTTGTACCTGTTACGGTGGTGGTTTTGTCCTTTGGACTTTGCCTAAAAAAGATGCTATAGGGGTGGCAAGAGCCTTAGCCAGTAACCTGAATCCCAGCAGTGACAGGTGCAGACTATCTCTGGCAAAGCATCGTGGTCTGTCGATCATGTCATCCCAGGCAGACAGATACTGGATCTCCTCTGAATGACACCAGAAGCTTAGCCAATTGTTGAAGTCAATCATTTTGTCCTTATATTGTGGCATCATTCTGTTCAAAGGCAGGATGCTACTCAGGGCTAGGCTCATACCCTGCCTGGGCCACATGATCCGAGAGCTCTTCCGTGTCTCTTTTCATGTAGTCCAGGGAGGTACGTCTCAAGTCATTCACTCCAACATGGACAATGACAGAGTCATATTTGTACTTGTGGAGTGACTTGAGTGCATGTGTTATGTGGTGGATCCTGGCACCTGACAGGCAGCTGACAGTAATTTTCTCCTTGTTCAGCCTGGTGAGTGGGACATCAGTGTGTCTGACTATAGAGTCATCTATGACTAAAGTGTTAGGTACATTGTATTGCCTTAGGGGCTGTTTCTGGGTGGCACACTGGTGTTGTGAGCTATGTGACACTTTGTGATTGGTGTCTGTTTACATTTCAGCTTCGGAGGTCCTTGTTGCTTGGGCAGGTTACAGTTAAGGGCCTCCACATATGTGGATTTAATATTGCTATGTGTGGGTGTTGGTTGTGTGGGTATAGAAGGGCTATGTATTGCTTGAGGTGTAGTGCAGGTGTTAACCTTCTCCTCTTGACTGTCTAGCACAATCTTGGGTGGAGAGAGCTTTGCTTTCAGTTTGGCTATGTAAGTGCATCTCTCACAGGTTGTAGTGTTGGGTGGTAGGAGGAGAGGGTCGTCTGTGTATATGAAGCAATTGCTGCATTGCCCCAGTATGCCTAGATTCATCAGGTGGACAGGAGAAATCACTGGAAGCTGTCCCTTGGACATGCCTGGTTTGGTGCTTTTTTTTTGTAAAGTACAGGAGCTGTTTTCCCTTGGCTTAGCAAGGTACTTTGCAATTATAGGCTGTTTAGTGCCTTTGATTAATTTCTCCTTATTAACAAGAAGAGTTGAGTGCTTGTATCAGTTTAATGCTTCCTAGTGCTTTCCAGCAGGTATTAGAGCAAGTGCTTAATGGTAAGATGAAAAAAAATGGTTTATCCTAAACACTGCAGTGTGCACTAAATAAGTTAAATGTGAAAGTAGGTAACTTAAGTTTTACCCGTCTAAAAAGTTAAGTTTTAGTGGAGAGTCACAATTTTTAACACAGCAAGACAGATTGAAAGAGGGTGGTCACTTTTGTATGCTGGTACTACAAAATACAGTAGGATGGCCAATAAATTTAAATAGTTGAAGGGGAATGATTTCACAAAATGATAATTTTTGTGCTTACTCACACAAGCCAGTGAAAGCAGAGAGGAAATGAGATTTTTGGTCAAATTAACATAAGAGGCAGGCAACTAGAAAGATAGTAGTATTTAACAACATGACAGTAAGCGGGTGGGCGGGGAAAATTTCTGCCCGACTCACAAGAGACAGACCTGTGATCTCTTTTGAAGTTTAATATGCAGTTAAAAGCAGAATACAAGTAAAACACAAGGTAAAGAAAACAGATCACAGTATTCAAAATATAAAAAAGAAATAAAGTAATACAAAGTACAACAAATAAAAAGGAAACTGACTTTCCTTCACAGCAAAGTGTAGTAGAGTCTGGTGAGCTTTTCTAGTGATCACAATACCCCCATATGCGTCACCAAGAGATGCACGTTCAGGTAGTGATGATAATACCCCCCATTGTGTCACCCATCAGAACTTTTCTAGTAAAGCTCTGAAATGTTTTATTTTACCTCTTAAATAAGTGGTTTAGTTCCTAGCTCCAACCCCTCAGTTCACAAATGATTAACCTTAAGTGACCTCTTCTATCTTATGTATGAGTCCTTAATTGATCAGTTCTAATTTCTGCCTGACTCACAAGAGACATAGCAGTGGTCTCTTTTGAAGTTTTAATATGCAGTTAAAAGCAGAATACAAGTAAAATACAAGGTAAAGAAAACAAATCACAATATTCAAAATATAAAAAGGCAATAAAGTAATACAAAATACAACAAATAAAAAGTAAACTAAATCTTTCCTTCTCAGCAAAGTGTAACAGAGTCTGGTGAGCTTTTCTAGTGATCACAATACCCCCATATGTGTCACCAAGAGATGCATGTTCAGGTAGTGATGATAATACCCCCCATTGTGTCACCCATCAGAACTCATCATGTGGTGATAATACTACCCACCATTGTGTCACCCAGTGGACCTCATCTTTTGCTGATGATAATGCCCTCCCATCAGGCGTCACCCTGACATGCACTTTCAGGTGGTGATGATAATGCTTCACATAATGTGTCAGCCATCGGAATTCATCATGTGGTGATAATACACCCCATTATCTGCCACCGTGACATGGACTTTCAAGTGGTGATAATAATACCCCCTCCAATGATGTGTCACCCTGATATGCACTTCAAGTGGTGGTGATGATACCCTCCAATTATCTGTCACCCTGGCATGCACTGTCAGGTGGTGATGATAATGCACATAATGTGTCAGCCATTGGAATTCATCATGTGGTGATAATACACCCCCATTACTTGCCACCATGACATGCACTTTCAAGTGGTGATAATAATACCCCCTCCAATTATGGTGTCACTCTGGCATGCACTTTCAGCTAGGGATGATAATACCCGCTGTTATGGGTCACCCATCCGACCTTATGTGATGATGATAATACCCACCCATTTTGTGACCTCATCATCTGGTGATGGTAATACCTCCCATTATCTGTCACCCTTACATCCACTTTCAGGTGGTAATACTTCATTTGTCATCCTCACAAGTACTTTTTTTGTGGTGGGGATAACACCCCTCCATTATGTGTCACTCTTACATACAATTTCACATGGTGATGAAAATATCCACCCTTTATCTGTCACTCTGATTTACACTTTCAGGTGGTGATGATAATATCCCACATTATGTGTAATCAATTGGAACTCATCATGTGGTTATGATAATGCTTCCCCATTATGTGGCACCATGACATGCACTTTTAGGTGGTGATGATAATACCCCCTAAATATGTGTCACCTGACATGCACTTGCAGGTGGTGGTGATAATCCTCCCCATTGTGTGTCACATAGACATGTTCTTTCACATGGTGATGATAATACTCCCTAAATATGTGTCACTATGAGATGCATTTTCAGGTGGTGATAATACTACCCCCAACATTATGTGTCATAGTGACAGGTCCTTTCAGGTGGTGATGATAAAACCTTCCATTTTGTGTCAGCCTGATATGCACTTTCAGGTGGTGATATTAGCCCCCGTTATGTGTCACACTGACATGTTCTTTCAGGTGGGAATGACAATACCCACCCTTCATGTTACCCTGACATGCACTTTCAGGTGGTGCTGATAATATCCCCCATTATGTGTCACACTGTCATGCACTTTGACAGTATCCCCAAATTCTGTCTCACTTTGACATGCACTTTCAGGTGATAATACCCCCAACATTGCATCACCCATCGGACCTCATCATGTGGTGATGATAATACCCTCCCTTGTGTGTCACCCAGACATACACATTTAGCTGGTGACAATACCCGCCCTTGTGTGTCACCCATCAGACCTCATCATGTGGTGATAATACCCACTATTATGTGTCACCCTGACATGCACATTCAGGTGGTGATGATAATAGCCCACATTATGGGTTACCTATCAGACCTCATCATGTGGTGATAATACCCCCTTTATGTATCACCTAACATACCTCATGTGGTGATAATACCCCCACATTATATGTCACCCTGACATACAGCTTCAGTAGGTGATAACCCCCCCATTATGTGTCACCCTGACATTAACTTTCATGTGGTGATGAAAATACCCACCCATGTGCCATCCTGACATGTACATTCTGGTAGTGAAGATAATACTGCCCATTGTATCACCCCCAACATGCACTTTCAGGTGGGGATGATAATATCCCCCCATTATGGGTCACCCATCAGACCTTATCAAGAGATGATGATAATACCAACCCATTTTGTGTCACCTATTGGTCCTCATCATCTGGTGATGATAATACCCCATTACGTGTCACCCTTACATGCACTTTCAAGTGGTGATAATCATACCCCCATTACGTGCTACCCTGACATGCACTTTCAGGTGGTAATAATAATACCCCTTCCAATTATGTATCTCCCTGACATGCAGTTCTAGGTGGTGATAATACCCCAAATATATGTCACCCTGACATGCACATTCAGGTGGTGGCAATAATACCCCCACATTATGTGTCACCCTCAGATGCACTTCCTGTTTGAGATGAAACTACCTCCTTATGTGACCCCATGATATGCACTTCCAGGTGATGATGATAATACCATCCCCATTGTCACCCATCTGACCTCATCCTGTGCTAATATCCCCACTTACATGTCACCCCGACATGCACTTTCAGGTGGTGATGATAATGCTTCCCATAATGTATCACCCATTGGAACTCATCATGTGGTGATGATAATACCCCGCTATTACCTGCCACTCTGACATGCACTTTCAGGTGGTGATAACACCCCCTCCAATTATGTGTCACCCTGACATGCACTTTACTGTGATGGTGATGATATCCACCAATTATGTGTCACCCTAACATGCAGTTTCAGGTGTTGATGATAATTCCCCCAGTATGTGTCACCTTGACATGCCCTTTCAGGTGGAGATAATAATACCCCCATTATGAGTCAAGTATCCAACCTTATCATGTGAATATGATAATAACTACCCATTTTATGTCAGACATTGAACCTCATCTGGTGATAATATCCCCCCTTGGTGTGTCACCTTTACATGCACTTTCAAGTGGTGGTGATAACCATCCATTATGTGTCACCCTAACATGCAATTTCAGTTAGTGCAGGTAATACCCCCATTGTGTGTCACACTGACATGCACTTTCAGGTGGTGATGAAAAAACCCACCCAATATGTGCCACCCTCACATGTATGTTTAGCTAAGGATGATAGTACCACCCATTAAGTGTCACCCTGACATGCACTTTCAGGTGGGGATGATAATGCCCCTGCCGCATTATGGGTCACCCATCAGACCTTATCATGTGATGCTGATAATACCCATCCATTTTCTGTCACCCATATGACCTCACCATTTTGTGATAATAATATCCCATCATTGCGTGTCACCCTGATATGCACTTTCAGGTGAAGATAATACTCCCCATTATTTGTCACCCATCGGAACTCATCATATGATGATGATAATACCGTCCCATTATGTGCCATCCTGTCATGCACTTTCAGGTGGTTATAATAGCCCCTGCAATTGTGTCACCCTGACATGCATTTTTAGGTGGTGATAATAATACCCCCAAATATGTGTCACCCTGGCATGCGCCTTCAGGTAGTGATAATACCACCCATTATATGTCACCCTCATATGCACTTTCAGGTGGGGGTGAAAATGTCCCCCAATTATGGGTAACCCATCAGACCTTATGTGATGCTAATACCCACCCATTATGTCACCCATCTGACCTCATCATCTAGTGATAATACCCCCCAATTATGTCACCCTAATATGAACTTTCAGGTGGTGATAACACTCTACATTTGTCACCTATCAGAACTCTTCATATGGTGATGATTATGCCACCCCATTATGTGCCACCCTGTCATGCACTTTCAGATGTTGATAATACCCCCTCCAATTGTGTCACCCATGATGTGCACTTCCAGGTAGTGATGATAATACATCTCATTATGCGTCACCCATTGGAACTCATGTCATGATGAAAATGCCCCCCCCCATTACATGCCACCCTGACATGCACTTTCAGGTAGTGATAATAATATCCCCTCCAATTATGTCTCATCCTGACATGCACTTTTGGTGGTGGTGATGATACCTTCCAATTATGTGTCACTGTGACATGCTGTTTCAGGTGCTGATAATAATACCCCCCATTATGTGTCACTCTGATAAGCACTTTCAGATGCTGCTGACAATACCCACCATTACGTGTCACACTGACATGCACTTTCAGGTGGTAATGATAGTACCACCCAGTTGTGTGTCACTCTGACATGCACTTTCAGGTGGTGGTGATAATACCCCAACATTATGTTTCACCCATCTGACCTCATCATGTGCTGATTATAATGCCCACTTTATCTGTCACCCTGACATGCACTTTCATGTGGTGATGATAATGGGCCCCCATTATGTATCACTTACCAGACCTCATCATGTGGTGATGATAATAATCCCCCATTATGTCACCCATCAGACGTCATCATGTAGTGATGATGCTATCCACCCATTAGGTGTCACCCTGACATGCACTTTCAGGTGATGATAATACCCCTGAATTATGTACCACTGTGGCATGCACTTTCAGGTGGTGATGATAATACCTACCCAGTATGTGCAACCCTCACATGTACTTTCAGGCAGTCATGATAATACCCCACATTATGTGTCACCCTGACATGCATTTTGAGGTGGGGATAATACCGCTGTTTATGGGTCACCCATTGCACCTTATCAGTGATAATAACCACCCATTTTTTGTCACCCACTAGACATCATCTGGTGATTATAAACTGTCCCCATTATGTGTCACCCTTACATGCATTTTCAGGTGCTGATAATACCCCCCTCCATTATTTGTTACCCTGATATGCACTTGCAGATGGTGATGATAGTATCCCCCCATTATGGATCACCCTAACATACCCTTTCAGGTGGTGATAATGCCCCCATTGTGTCTCACCCATCAGAACTCATCATGTGGTGATGGATAATACCCCCCAAATGATGTGCCCCACTGACATGCACTTTCATGTGGTGATAATACCCCTCCAGCTATGTGTCACCCTGACATACAGTTTCAGGAGATGGTGATACCCTCCAATTGTTTGTCACCCTGACATTCAGTTTAAGGTGATGATGATAATACCCCCATTACATGTCACCTTTACATGCACTTTCAAGTAGTAATGATATTACCCCTTCATTATGTGTCACCCATTGGACTTAATGAAATGGTGATAATAATACACCCCAATTATGGGAACCCATTGTCCCTCATCATGCAGTGATGATAATAGCCCAATTTCCTGTCACCCTGACATGCACTTTCAGGTGGAGATGATAATACCCCCCATTATGTGTCACCTACCGGACCTCATCATGTGGTAATGATAATACTCCACCATTGTGTCACACTGACATGTTCTTTCAGGAGATGATAATACACCCCCACATTGTGTCCCACCCTAATGTACACTTTCAGGTGATGATTACAATACCCCCATTATGTATCACCCTGACATGCACTTTCAGGTGGTGATAACAATGCCCCTCATTATGTGTCACCCTGACATGCACTTTGTGGTGACAATAATACATGCCCCATTATGTGTCACCCTGACAAAGTTTCTGGTGGTGATGAAAATAATCCCTATTAGGTGTTACCCTGGCATTCATTTCTAGGTGATGATGATAAAACCACCATTAAATGTCACCCTTTCGTTTCTAGCTGGTAATGATAAAACCACCCCCATTAAATGTCACCCATTTGTTTCTAGGTGGTGATGATAAAACCACCTCCATTAAGTATCACCCTTCCAGACCTGACATGATAATACCCTCATGTTATGGGTCACACATTGTACCTTATCATGTGATGTTGATAACTACCCATATTGTGTCAAATATCAAACCTCATCATCTGGTAAAAATAATAGCCCCACCCTTTTTTGTCATTATGCGTCACCCTGACATGCAGTTTGAGGCAGTGCTGATAATACCCCCATTATGTGTCACAGTCACATGCACTTTCAGGTGGTGAAGATAGTACCTCCAATTATGTGGCACCCTAGCATGTACTTTCATATGGTGATAATAGCTTACATTATATGTCACCTATCAGACCTCATGTGATGATAATAGCCCACCTCTGATTTGTCACCCTGACATGCACTTTCAGGTGGTGATAATAGCCTACATTATGTGTACCTATCAGACCTCGTCATGTGATGATGTTTATGTGCCACCTATCAGACCTCATCATTTGGTCATGATAATAGCCCTCATTATGTGTCACCCTGACATGAACTTTCAGGTGGTGATAATACCTTCATTATGTGTCACTCCGAAATGCACTTTCAGGTCATAATGAAAACACCCACCTAATATGTGCCACTGTCACATGTACATTCAGGCTGGGATGATAATACCACCCATTATGTGTCATATCAGGTGCGGATGATAATGCCCCCATTATGGGTCACCCATCGGACCTTATGTGATGATAATACTCATCCATTTTGTGACACCCATCTGACCTCATCATCTCATAATAATACCCCCTATTATGTGCCACCCTGACATGCACTTCCAGGTTGTGATAATAATACCACCTCCATTATGCATCACCCATCGTTCCTCCTCCTGTGCTGATAATACCCCACATTGTGTCATCCTAATATGCACTTTCTGATTGAGATGAAAATGCCCCCATTATGTGCTGTTGTGATATGCAAATCCAGATGGTGATGATAAAACCCCTATTATGTGTCACCCATCGGTTCTCCTCCTGTGCTAATAATACCCCCCATTATGTGTCACCCTGACATGCACTTTCAGGTGGGGATAATACTCCCCAGTATGTGTCACCACATTAGAACTCATCATGTCATGATGAAAACACTCTCCCATTACATGCCACCCTAGTATGCACATTCAGGTGATGATAATATCCCCTCCAATTGTGTCATCCTGACATCCAGTTTCAGGTGGTGATAATACCCCCTATTATATGTCACCCTGCTATGCACTTTTAGGTGGTTATGATAATACCCCCAGTTATGGGTCATCCTTCGGACCTTATCATATGATAAGTACCCATTTTGTGTCACACATCGAACCTCATCTGGTGATAATACCCACCTTATTATGTGTCACCTTTACATGCACTTTCAGGTGGTAATACTAATACCCCCATTATGTGTCTCCCTTATGTGCACTTTCAGGTGGTGATGATAGTACCTCCCAGTTATGTGTCACTCTGACATGCACTGTCAGGTGGTGATAATACCCACAAAATTATGCTTCACCCATCAAACCAACCCAGAGACTACCCATGCTCTGGAATAGACTTTCCACACC
The DNA here is from genome assembly GCF_019279795.1 of Protopterus annectens. Lineage (NCBI taxonomy): Eukaryota > Metazoa > Chordata > Ceratodontiformes > Protopteridae > Protopterus > Protopterus annectens. The sequence goes on from NC_056731.1 coordinate 751,718,091, forward strand.
CAAGCAGACCAGCTCACTGGCCCTCTTCAAGAGAAATCTTGATGAATGGGAAATAGAAAGTTCACACCGGTGATCACTTCAGTGGCTCTACTTGACAGAGGCACTGGGAACTAACGTCAGGTGGCACAATGCTAGAACACTTCTATGGGCTAGGCTTTTAATGGCTCCACGGCCGTTAGCCTAGTGCACACATATGAACCTATGAACCTCATCATGTGCTGATGATAATACCCCCTTTATCTGTCACCCTGACATGCACTTTCATGTGGTGATGAAAATAATCCCTGTTATGTGTGACCCATCAGACCTCATCATGTGGTAATCATGATATCCCCCCATTAGGTGTCACCCTGACATGCACTTTCAGGTGACAATGATAATACCCACCAATTATGTACCAGACTGACATGTACTTTCAGGTAGTGATGATAATACCCCACATAATGTGTCACCTGACATGCACTTTGAGGTGAGGATGATAATACCCCCCATTATGGGTCACCCATTGCACCTTATCATTGATGATGATAATAACCACCAATTTTGTGTCACCCATCAGACCTCATCATCTGGTGATAACCCCCATTATATGTAATCTTACATGCACTTTCAGTTGGTAATAATACCCCCATTATGTATCACCCTTATATACACATTCAGATGGTGATGACAGTACCCTCCCATTATGCATCACCCTGACCTAGACGTTCAGGTCGTAATGATAACAGCTCTAATTATGTGTCACCCTGTCATGCACCTTCAAGTGGTGATGATAAAACCTCCATTATGTGTCATTCTGAAATGCACTTTCTGATCATGATGATAATGCCCCCAATTATGTGTCACTCTGGCATGCAGTTTCAATTAGTAATGATATTACCCCTTGATTATGTGTCTCCCATTGGACTTAATCAAGTGGCAATGATAATACAACTCCATTATGAGAAACCCATTGCCCCTCATAATGCAGTGATGATAATACACCCCACTACCTGTTACCCTGATATGCACTTTCAGGTGGAGATGATAATACCCCCATTATGTGTCGCACTTCAGATCTCATGTGGTGATGATAATCCCCCATTATGTCTCCTTGACATGCACTTTCATGTAGTGATAATACCCCCCATTATGTGCTACAATGACAGGTTTTTTCAGATAATGATGATAATACCCTCCTGTCATGTGTCACCCTAATGTGTACTTTCAGGTGGTGATGACAATACCCCCTGATTATGTGTCACTCTGACATACACTTTCAAGTGGTGATGATAATACCCCCCATTATGTGTCACCCTGACATGCACTTGTAGGTGGTGATGATAAAATCATTTCCATTAAATGTCACCCATTCATTTCTAGGTGGTCATGATAAAACCACCCCCATTAAATGTCACCCTTCAGACCTCATCATGTCCTGCACTATGTGTCACCTTGATATGCACTTTCATGCAGTGATGAATGCTCCCATTACATGTCACCTTGACATGCACTTTCAGGTGGTGATAACACTCCACCATTTTGTCTCACCCTGGCATGTTCTTTCAGGTGGTGATGGTAATACTATCCCTATTATGTGACACTCATCTGACCTCATCTTGTGCTGATGATAATACCCCCCATTATGTGTCACCTATCAGACCTCGTCATGTGATGATGTTTATAGCCCCCCTGTTATGTGCCACTCATCAGACCTCATCATTTGGTGATGATAATAGCCCCCATTATGTGTCACCCTGACATGCACTTTCAAGTGGTGATGATAATCCTCCCGATATGTCACCCATAGGAACTCATCATGTGGTGATGATAATATCTCCCTTACCTGCCAACCTGATGTGCACTTTCATGTAGTGATCACAATATCCCCCTCCAATTATGCATCACCCTGACATGCATGCTCAGGTAGGGATGATACCCCACCCATTATGGATCATCCATCGGACCTTATGTGATGATAATAACTACCCATTTTGTGTCACACTGAACCACATCATCGGATGATAATAATACCCCTACTTTATATGTTACCTTTTCATGCACTTTTAGGTGGTAATAATAATACCCATCCATTATGTTTCTCCTTGATATGCACTTTCATGTGATGATGATAATACCCAACATTATGAATCGCTCAAACATGCACTTTCAGGTGGAGATCAAAATACCCCCATTGTCATCCTGACATGCACCTTTAAATAGATGGCAATATCTCCCATTAGGTGGCACTCTGGCATGCACTTTCAGGTAGTGATGATAATACTCCCATTAGAACTCATCATGTAGTGATGATAATACCACCCCATTACCTGCCCCCCTGAGATGCACTATCAGGTGGTGATATCCATACATTGTGTCACACTAATATGCACTTTCAAGTGGTGTGGATAATACCCTCCATTATGTGTCACACGGACATACACTTGCAGGTGGTGATACCACCCCCTAATTACGTGCTACCCTGACATGCACTTTCAGGTGGTGATGATAATACCCCCAACATTATATGTCACTCATCAGTTCTCATCATATGATGATGATAATATCTCCTCATTTGTCACCCTGGCATGCACTTTCAGGTGGTAATGATAATACCCCCATTACATGTCACCCAGACATGTACTTTCAGGTGGTAATGAAAACACCCACCTGATATGTGCCACACTCACATATAGGTTCAGGTAGTGATGGTAATACCACCCATTATGTGTCACCCTGACATGCACTTGCAGGTGGGGATGATAATGACCCCATCCCATTATGAGTCATCCATTGGACTTTATCCTGTCAGGATAAAACCCAACCATTTCTTGCCACCTATCTGACCTCATCATCTAATGATAATACTCCCCATTGTGTCACCCTGATATGCACTTTCAGGTGGAGACAACCCTCCCCATTATATGTCAGACATTGGACCTCATCCTGTGCTGAGGATAGTACCACCACATTATGTGTCACCCTGACATGCACTTTCAGGTGGTCATGATAATACTCTCCCATTATGTGTCAGCCATTGAAACTCATATGGTGATTATAATACCACTATTACATGCCACCCTAACATGCACTTTCAGGTGGTGATCATAACAACCCATATTGTGTGTCACCTATCGGACCTCAGCATGTGATGCTGATAATACTCAAAAAGAAACAAAAGGCCAGCACCAACAGTCAGCATCTAAATTCCTCCTTTTGTTAGAGTATCATAATAGCACAAGGCTAACAGACTGGTTTCAGCTAACAAGCCTTCATCAGTATGTGATAATCCCAGTAAAACCAATTCCCAGTATTTATAAAAAATGTCATGCCCCAGATATCCAATCACAGGTGCTCATTTAGACCTGGTGAGAAAAGTGCACCTAACATAATTATCCACTTCCTTTTTTTCTTGTTAAGAATGTCATGTCATGCCAACCCATTTTATCTGCATCTTTGAACCTAATTCCATCAATAATAATGAACCTAAAACAAGCTGAAATATGTTTTATTGTATGTTTATAAAGGGCATTACTCTGTCTAGCACACCTTATGTCACTCCAATTCACTCAAATGTTCTGAAATGCAGAAATTAACTGGATGTGAAGTTTGTCCAACATAAAATGTCAGACAGCTACAGGTCAGCAAATAAATCACCCATTCCAAAGTACAATCCTCCTGTATATGTATATCGAAAACCCGAGATGTATTCTTGGAACTAAATTCCTTAGTATTATTAATATGCTTGCAAAAACTGCAGTGATTACAGGGATGGCATCCTCTGACTAGTCCTCCACCTAAAGTGGTTTGTTGAGTATTGGCCTTACCATATATTGACCATTTGTAATGATTCAACCATCCTCCTCTAGTTTTACCTCTTCTGTATGAAAAAAGACATTTGGTGGGTACAAGGTTATTCAAATTATCATCAGAAATCAATATGTGCCAATACTTGATAACTGTATTGATCAGTACAGAAATATTATTACCATACTGAATAACTAGCCTGAGTTGATTATCAGTTTTGGGTTCCTGTCTATGATACTGTAACAGAGAGTTACGATCCCATGTTTGGGCATTGTAACTAATATCCACAATTTGTTTCTTTTTGCAACCCCTGTTCAAAAATCTATCCGTCAATTGTTTACTATGTGGTGAAAACATCTCATCCGATAAACATATACGTTGTACCCTCATATATTGGGACTTTGCAATGTTGCAAATTACATGTTTTGGATGATAACTTTCTGAATGTAACAGAATGTTAATCTCTGGATGTTTTCTATGTACCTGACTCAACATGGTCCCATCATCTTGTACCTGAATGTCCACATTCCAAAACACAATTTTATTTGTACTATAATCCACCATAAAATGTAATCCCCATTTGTTGTCATTTAGGTATTCCACAAACTCCTGTAGATATTCAACCCCCGATCACCACATCAACTAACAGTCATCAAGGTATCTTTGCCATATATCCATTGATTCAAGATATATATTATGCATTGAATCATAGATCAATTGTTCCTCCACAAAACCAAAAATAAATCAGCATAAATCGGACAGAAAGATGCTCCCATCACTGTTCCCCCGAGTTGTAAATAGCATTCCTGTTGAAAATAGAACACAATTTTTGTCAAAATATGTTCCGCTAGACAAACCAATAATGTATTAAAGCCTGGACTATATAAAGCAGTTTCTCCTAACCAATAGTCCAAGGCTTGAAGGTCATCCCAGTGTGGTATGTTTGTATATATGGACCTGACATCCAAGGAGCACATATGCCACCCTGGTTCTATTTGTGTGTCCTGGAATATGTTCAAAAATTCCATTGCTGTCTGTACTCTGGACCTGACATATATCAAAAAGGGCTTTAAATAATGTGTAAAAAATGAGTGCAGCTCCATTAGGGACCCTGTCCCTGACACTATAGGTCTACTCGGAGGTTTTTGCAAGCACTTGTGTGTTTTAGGTAGCAAATATATATATATTGCTTCAATGGTTCCTTAATCATGAGCTGCAGTTTAGTTTCTTTACTTAGAATGCCTTCCTCTCTATCTAATTCCAAATATCATCAATCTGTTTTTTAAATACTGGTGTGGAATCCAAAAACATCCTCTGATAAGTGTCTTGGTCCAGCAACTGTATGTCTACCTCCATCTGGTACATTTGCCAGTCCCATACTACCACCGCTCCCCCTTTATCAGCTGGGCTCACCACTATTTCTTTATTTTTGCTTAGTTTGTCCAATCTTTTCTGTTTTGAACAAGAAAGATTATGTGAAGAAATTTTAACATATGAACCATAACTGACATGTAGGTCCTTCAAGACTAAATTCTGAAACACCATAACATTCCTGTTGGGAGGTGGCATAAATGTAGATGCCTTGAAATTAAACATCCCAGAATCTAAATTACTATTACATTTAGATTGATTTTGAAAAAAATAACTTGAGATTCAATATTTTACAGAAATTGATAACATCCTGTGCAAAAAATCTCATCAACCAAATAACTGGGTACGAAATGAAGACCTTTATTCAATAAATCAATTTCATCCAAATTCAAAACATAAGAAGAGATGGTCAACACATTATTAGCAACATCTATGTAGTCATCAGTTGAAGTAATGTTTCCAGTGTGTGTGATTCATGCCTGTGATGTTTGCTGCCACCCCCCCCCTCCTCCTCCAGGTTCGCCTAAGGGAAATCATCATTTCTCTTTTTGGGTAAAGGTGATGCGTTAGGTGTACCCTAATCTGTATCCATGGTAGAGGAAAACTCCTCACCAGATGTACCCGAAGTTCCCAGTCCAAGCCCACTTCTCTTAAGAATGGACTTTTTCCTTTTGCACCAGGAGGGTACCTAGGGGGATGATCTAATATCAGCAAATTTAACATTTTTCTGAAAAACAAAAGGTTGGTCTTGCTTGTAATCTCTAGAATCCCTGGAAAATTACACAATTAACACCCCCATATCCTCCCATCTCATTACTGCTAGCTTTATACCTGCATAACCACACCCCCTGCTTCTTAACTACCTATCACAACCTACTTCCATTTAACACCCCCTATTTCCTACAAGAATAATTCCAGACCAATACTCAGTAACCTTACACCCCACCATACCTAACCTTACTATTACCTGCTGTACTTACCAACTTAACCTACCTTCCTCTTACATTTGTAACCTCTATAACACTCTTGCTTCAATCCTCCTACAACTCTCTCTTCCACCTTCTTCCATCTCTAATTTCTCTAGTTATTCCAACTACACTTAATTTACTCTTATATTCCTACTTTCTGTAACAACTCATACTAAAGTTCACCTCTAAGCTCACCACCACCTGCTACTCTCTTTTCCTCCTTCTGCTACCTATATTATCACCTGTTACGTTACACCTTAAACTCCTACACAATACTAGGCACCTTCTTTCACCTCACACCACCCTTACCCATTCAACCCGATGGTCTCTAAATACAACTCTACTTACACATACCTCCTACTCCTACCCAGCATTCTAGCTGCCCTTACTCTAGCATTCTCACTAACCTTCTTTGAACACTATTCTCTACTAAAACACCACCACCACTACCAACAAACCATTACATTCTCACATATAAATTCCCTAAAACACATTAACATAACCTCTACATCTAGCTATACCCTTCCAAAGTACCACAGATCTACCCATATAACTTACCTCCTTGACAAGAAACCCCATTACAACTACTTCAAATTCATAAAACTAATACAAAAACCCCTACAACATCATCTCTTAGATGGTGATATCCACCCTAACCCTGGTCCACATACAACACTCCCCAGTGAACCTCATAACCAAAAACCCTACACCACCTCCACCCTAACAAGGCCATCTAACTCCCTTCTGGTAGCTCACCTTAACATCCGTAGCATCAACAACAAAATACCCCATCTTCATGCACTTCTAGATGTCCACAACTTTGATATCCTCTGCATTACTGAAACTTGGCTTAGACCTTCAACCAAAGATCAGGAAATCCCCCCCCCCCCCGCCCAGGATATAACATCCTGAGAAAAGACCGGACTACCAAAAAAGGTGGGTGTGTAGCCATTTTTTATAAATCAGAACTCCAACTATCAACCTTCAATGTGCACCTTCCCACAAACTCCACAGCAGAAACCCTTTCAGCCAAACTTCAAATCAATAACCATAAATCCATCTACATAATCTGTTCCTACCTTCCCCCAGGAAACAATATCAGTATTCTGGAAAATATACTTAGTAGCCTATCTATACACCTACCCCAGGAAACCATTGTCTTAGGCAACTTTAATATAGACTGGTCTACTTGTAGGTCCCCAAATCCCATTGACCACATAAATCTTTTTGGTTTCTCACAAATGATAACCACCCCTACAAGAATCCACAAACAAAGTGGTAAGGAAACCTTACTTGACTGGATTCTCATAAACAATCCTCCTACTACTTATAAGCCAGGAACCCTTCCTGATGACATCAGTGACCATGCTCTTACCTATATAATTAAAGAAAAACTTCATAGGCCCAATCCTACTATTTTTAAAACCTCCTTCTCAAAAAAAAACTTTTACCCTGAGAACTTCCAAACAGAACTGAAGGCTTGTGACTGGTCACCACTGCTTCATCTTCCACTTGATGAAGCAGTTACCTACTTGAATACTAAATTCCTTCAAATCCTAGACTTCCATGTCCCCCATCGCTCATCCAGAATAAAGACCAAAACTGTCCCTTGGCTCACAAAACAAACAAGGCAAAAAATCCTCCTAAGAAATAAAATCTGGGCCAAGTGAAGAGCCTCTAAAAGCCCTTCTGACCACCTTTACTTTAAACAATTAAGAAATGCTATAAAAAAACATCCTACTAGATAAAATAAACTTTTACATTCACCTCCAACAAGCCCACAAACAAAAACCACAAAATTTCTGGTCAGCTATGAACAAACTACTTCATCCAGGTCATACCAAGTCACCCACTCCATCAGGGATCACCCAAAATACCCCTAAACTAATAGCTGATTCCTTTAATAAGTACTTTATTGAAGCCATACAAACTTTAGCTAATTCTCTACCACCCACCAGCTCCCTCCCGCTTAATACCACATCAAACTCTATTCCTTCTTTTCACATACAACCAATTCCTACATCCCTCATTTGTAACCTTCTTCTAAAACTCAAGCCATGCACCCCCTCTGCTGACTGTATACCAGCAGAATACCGGCAAATTGCAGCTAAAGTTATAGCCTACCCTATTTCTATCCTTATTAATAGAATTATTTCAGAAAGTAAAATCCCCCTTATATGGAAGGTATCTCACATCATTCCTTTACACAAAGGTGGGATATCAACTGACATTTCCAATTTTAGACCTATCACCTTACTCTCTCCTATAGCTAAAATAATAGAAAAATGTATCCACCAGCTACTTGACCATCTTCTCCACAATAATTTGCTTGCCAACTGCCAACATGGTTTCAGACCATTCCATAGTACCTCAACTGCCCTGCTATCCTTTTCTGACTGTATAAACAAAAATTGTAACAATAACACTCTTTCCTCTGCTTTATCGACCTTTCAAAAGCCTTCGATATGGTCAACCATAATCTGCTTTTAGAGGTATTAAAAGCCCATTCACTGGACACACAGGCGTTACTCTGGTTTAAATCCTACTTAGACAACCATCATCAAGCAGTCCTTTGGGATAATATGCTGTCAACTCCCCTCCCCATAAACCTTGGAGTACCTCAAGGTTCCATCCTAGGCCATCTTCTCTTTTCAATGTTTATTAATGACCTAAATACTAAAATTCCTCAAGCCACCTGCATTCAGTATGCCAACGATTCTACTTTAATCTGCTCTGCTAGGTCCCCAACCACACTCCAGACCCTCAGCCAGTCTGTATTTCATACTGTTGAAAATTGGTTCATGCAACACTGCCTCCTCCTGAATGCAAAAAAAACAAAATTATTACTCTTTACTCCCACTCTAAAATCATCACAATTTCACTTCACTATAACCTCTAACAATGGAACCGCCATATCCCCTGATACCACAACCAGTCTCCTAGGCATAACCATTGACAACAACCTTAGCTATGACAATCATATCAACACTACCATAAAATCTGTCAACAAAAAACTGGGTTCCCTGTATAGAATCAAACCCTTCCTTACACCTACAGCCAGAACCACTATAGCCCAAACTCATCTGATCTCAACCCTGCTTTATACTTCTGCCATTTATACTAACCTTTGCAAAAGCAAACTTAAGCAAACTTAAACAAACTTGCCACTAGCTATAATAACATAGCCGGATTTGCTACTGGCAACCCTTTTAGAACACACCACTGTCTCAACCTCAAACAATTGGGATGGTTAGAACTGCAGCACCAACTACTCTATCATCAACTTACTATAACCCAAAAGATACTTTTCCACCCTAATAATATCCCAATCTCAATAATCTGACTACCCCTTACAAAAACCTTACTACTCTTCGCTCAGCCGATAAGCTTCTAGTTTCCACTATTAAATCTAAAAACAAAGCTGAAGACTCTTTTTGCTAACACAGTTGGCAAGGCCTGGAGCCAGCTTCCAAGTGAACTTTCTACTCTCTCTTCCACACATCTTTTTAAAAAACATCTCAAAGAACATTTTAAAACTCACTGGCTCTGCCCCTGCACTAACCCTGACTGATCTCTCCACCTTTACACATTCCTGCTATCCCTTTTATTTCTCTTCTCCAGGGTACTTTACTGCTAATTATTCTATGGCCTTTTTGCTGTACTATGTTGTCCTACAAAAAAAAAAATAAATCACACTTTTTCATTTATTGTAAATTTGTTCTTGATCATCCTCTTTTGCAAATATCACAAATAATGGCATCATCTGTATATGTTTATAGCTTTTCTATATTATTATTGTATAATAATGTCTTTAGCTGTCTGCTTGGAGCTTTTCTCCCCGGGCCTCTATTGAAAATGGACATGTAACCAGTTAGACTAGTCCGGTCAACAAATGTAAATAAATGAATAAAATAAAAAAAGAAAATTTCTTAACCATACATGTTTTAAGATCCTTTTCCAAATCAATCAGTTCTTTGGTAAGCTGTAAAAACTGCCCATTATGTGTTGAGTCACCCTCAAATTTTTTAACCTGATCACATAATTGACTGACCCGTGTCATCAAGTCACTAGTCTGTCTCTCATACAAAGAGTGGAGAACATTTACAAACATCATAGAGGCTTCTTGCAAAGCCACTCTCCATTCTGCCATCAATTGGTCATCGGGTGACTTGACAAAAGGTTGTAACCATATCCTATGTCCTCTGGGGCAAAACCTGTTAGAACAATATGCCCTAAATAACTTCTGAAGCCATATGTTAAATCTTAGCTCTTTCATAAACATCACTAATTGTTAAAAGGCCTCAGTGCAGGAGTTGTTAGGCAGCCCACATTCTAAATCGTTATTAATTAAATTATCAAAAATCCTGACATCTTCCTTATCTGCTGCTAGGCCTTCCAACAACTTAATACGATCCATGTTGGCCTTAATAATCTTATTATAATCAAACTTGGGGCCTGTAGGTAAATTAGACCTACCTCCAAATTTCACTATATACTATCAAAACACAATGTCAGAAATAAATTTACAAAAATGTACATGTAGCAAACAAAACCTGATATAAAGTTCAATTGAACTTTTTCATTACTGTAACAAACATTTATAATCAAACAATGCCAACATCATGTACATGTTGCATACAAAACATGATATAATATGGAATTCAATTAAGCTTTTTCATGAAAGCAACAAGCATTCATAGTAAATAATGCCTAAACCCATAATTCTTAAAATATCTAAATCCAATATTCTTAACTAAATTCTAACATCAATAATCCACATCAGCATATTTTTAAAAAAAACATCATATATAGAAGGATACTGATATTCCATTACATAAACATACACAAATACATAGATTCAAAAGTAATCCTCTGTTGATTTAGGTCCAAGCAAGAAATACAATATTGCAGAGGTCGCTAATATTTTACATCGAATAAGCATCCCATCACTCAGCTGTATTGAGGACAATTCAGTTTTAATATGTATCCCATGAATAAAAAAAGTTATGATTTCCCAATACAAAAAGTCCAAATTTTTTTTATTTATTATTATTATTTATTTTATTTTACATTTGTTAACCGGGATGGTCCGACTGGATACATGTCCTTTTTCAGCGGAGGCCCGGGGAGGAATGCTCCAGAGTTACATTGATAATTAGGCACAGTAAATGAGCTGAAAGAACTTAACAAAAACATAGGCTATTTACATACAAGTACAAGACTGCCATTACTATTTCTGAGATTACTACAAATGTAACATTAATAACATATTAGCAAGGACGGTAGGCAGTATAATGACATAGAGTTAGACAGGATACATATTTCTTTATCACAGTATACAAAGTACTTATCATCTTAGCTAGTTGTTTATGTTTTAGTTAATGGCACAGAGCTAGTCTGGGTTTGAGCAAGGACATAGCCAGTGTGACTTGAAGTGGAGTTTTAGACTATTTTTGAATTGACTTAGAGAAGTTGCAAGCGTGATGTTATTTGGGAGAGAGTGGAAATGGAAAATGGAAATGAAAAATGGAAAAAAAACACTTTGTAACAAGCTGTAATTCCATGGACAACATGCGTGATGACGTCACACGTCTGGAAATATTAATTCAACGCCACAACAAAAAAAGAATGAAAAAACACATATACTGAAATATATGTGTTAGCTGAATCCTTTTCCTTTCCTTGTTATTCATATCCTCATATCTGAAAGGCTATAACTATCCAAACCAGTCAAGTGAGCACTGCTTCAGATGAATAGGAAAGGCACAACCCTAATTTTGCTGGGCTATATAACTCCACAAAATCTATGGCAAAACACCTCAGAGCTGTTGATAGACCAAAAACACAATTGTTAAGTCTAACGGAGCTGAATGACACTGATAAAGTCACAAAAAACACCATCTATTATGGTAGAAGTAAACTGGTTTTACCAAAAAAATATAGAACCACCTAGAGAATAAAAAAATAATAAATGACTTGAATACTATTTTGTAATGCTGATAAATCCCAACAGTACAACTTCAATAAGCCTTATTTGCTGAAAGTAGGCACATAAAAGGAATGGGGCACGGCTCAATCCGAAAATCCAAAACAAACAAAAGGCCAGCACCAACAGTCAGCATTCAAATTCCTCTTCTTGTTAGAGTATCATAACAGCACAAGGCAAACAGACCATTTCAGCTAACAAGCCTTCATTAGTGTGTGATAATCACAGTAAAACCAATTCCCAGCATTTATAAAAAGTGTCATGCCCTAGATATCCAATCGCAAGTGCTCATTTGGACCCAGTGAGAAAAGAGCACCTAACATAATTATCCACTTCCTTTCTTTCTTGTTAAGAATGTCATGCCAACCCATTTTATCTGCATCTTTGAACCTAATTCCATCAATAATAGTGAACCTAAACCAAGCTGAATTATGTTCATGTCACCCTGACATGCACTTTCAGGTGGGGATAATACCCATTGTTATGGGTCCCCTTCGGACATTATCATGTGATGGTGATAATAACTACCCATTTTGAGTCACACATCGAACCTCATCATCTGTTGATAATAATAGCCTCAATAATGTTTCACCTATATATGCAGTTTCAGGTAGTGATAATAATATCCCTCCATTATGTGTCACCCTGATACCCACTTCCAGGTGATGCTGATAATACCATTATGTGTCACACAGACATGCACTTTCAGATGGTGATGTTAGTGTCCCCCAATTGTGTCATCCTGACATGCACTTTCAGGTGGTGATGGTAATACCCACAATATTATGTGTCATCCAGTGGACCTCATCATGTGGTGATGATAATACCCCCCTTACATGTCACCTATCAGACCTCGTCATGTGGTGATGAAAATATCCCCCCTTTATGTGTCACCCTGATATACACTTTCAGGTGGTGATGAAAACCTCAACTTGATATGTGCCACCCTCACAAGTATGTTCAGGTAGTGATGATAATGATGATAATACTGCCCACTATGTGTCACCCTGACATGAACTTTCCGGTGGTGATGATAATACTTCCCATTATGTGCCACCTTGACATGCACTTTGAGGTGGTGATGAAAACACCCATACAATATGTGCCACCCTCACATGTACTTTCAGGTAGTGCTGATAATACCGCCCATTATATGTCACCCTCACATGCACTTTCAGGTGCAGATAATGACCCCATTATGGATCACCCATCGGACCTTATCATGTGATGATAATACCCACCCATTTTGTGTCACCCTTCTGATCTCATCATCTGGTGATAAGAATACCCACTCCTTTGTGTGTCACCCTAATATGCATTTTCAGTTGGTGATGATAATACTCCCCATTATTTGGCACACATCAGAACTCATCATGTGCTGATAATACCCCCCCAGTTACATGCCACCCTGACATGCACTTTCAGGTGGTGATAATAATACCTGGTATAATTATGTGACACCTTGACATGCACTTTCAGGTGTCGGTGATGATACATTCCAATTACTATACGAGTCCCTTTGACAAGCACTTTCAGGTGGGGATCATAATACCACCCTTTATGGGTTACCCTTCAGACCTTATCAGGTGATAATAACTACCCATTTTATGTCACACATTGAACCTCATCATCTGGTGATAATAATATCCCCATTATACGTCAACTTTACATGTACTTTCAGGTGGGGAAAATAATACCCCAATTATGTCTCACCCTGATATGCACTTTCAGGTGGAGCTGATAATACCCACATTATGTGTCATACACTTTCAGGAGGTAATGATAACAGCCCATGTTATGTGTCACCTATTGGACATCATCATGTGATGATGATAATTCCCTCCTATTATGTGTTACCTATCAGACCTCATCATGTGGTGATAATACCCCCCCATTATGCATCACCCTGACATGCAAAGTCAGGTGATGATGAAAACGCCCACCTGATATGTGCCACTTTCACATGTACATTCAGGAAGTGATGATAATACCACCCATTGTGTCACCATGACATGCACTCTCAAGTGGGGATGATCATCCTCCCCCCGGTTATGGGTCACCCATCGGACCTTATGTGATAATGATGATAATACCCACCCATTTTGTGTCACCCATCTGACCTCGTCTGGTGATAATACCCACTCATTGTGTCACCCTTATATGCACTTTCAAGTGGTGATAATAATACTCCGCATTATGTCACCCATCAGAACTCATCATGTGGTAATGATGATACCCCCCATCATGTGTCACCCTCATATGTACTTTCCGGTGGAGATGAAAATCCCCCCAATTATGTGTCACTGTCATATGCATTTCCAGGTGGTCATGATAATACCACTCCCATTATGCGTCACCCATCAGACCACATCCTGTGCTGATGATAATAACCTCTATTATTTGTCACCACCCTGACATGCACATTCTGTTGGTGACATAATGGGGGTCATTATGTGTCACCTTTACATGCACTTTCAGGTGGTGAAAATAATACCCCCAATAGGTGGAGCTGATAATACTCCCCATTATGTGTCACACTGACACGCACTTTCAGGTGGTGAGGATAATACCCCCAACATTGTGTCACCCTAACATGTACATTCAGGAGGTGATAACAGCCCACATGTGTCACCTATCAGACTTCATCATGTGAGGATGATAATACCCCCCATTATGTGTTACCTATCATACCTCGTCATGTGGTGATGATAATACCCACCATTATGTGTACCCTGATATGCATTTTCAGGTGGTGATGAAAACACCCACCCGATATGTGCCACCTTCACGTGTACATTCAAGAAGTGATGATAATACCACCCATTGTGTCACCGTGACATGCATTCTCAAGTAAAGATGATAATACCCCCTGGTTATGGGTCATCCATTGGACCTAATGTGATGATGATACCCACCCATTTTGTGTCACCCATCTGACCTCATCTGGTAATAATACCCACTGATTATGTGCCACCCTTATATGCACTTTAATGTGGTGATGATAATACTCCTCATTATGTCACCCATCAGAACTCATCATGTGGTGATGATAATACCTCCCATTATGTGTCACCCTCATATGCACTTTCTGGTGGAGATGAAAATACCCCCAATTATGTGTCACTGTGATATGCATTTCCAGGTGGTGATGATAATATCACTCCCATTACGTGTCACCCATTGGACCACATCCTGTGCTGATGATAATAAACTCCATTATGTGTCACCCTGACATGTGCTTTCAGGTGGTGGTGGTGGTGGTGATACCTTCCAATTATGTGTCACCCTGACATACAGTTCCAGGTGTTCATGATAATACCTCCCATTATGTGTCACCCTGACATGCACTTTCATGCAGGGATGATAATACCCCCCATTATGGGTCACGCATTGGATCTTATCATATAATAACCACAAATATTTTGTCACTCATCTTATTGTGATAATAATGCCCCCAACATTATGTACCTCCCATCTGACCAGATCATGTGGTGACGATAATAACCCTCCTTATCTGTCACCCTGACATGCACTTTCATGTGGTGATGATAATAGTCCCCATGATATCACTTATCAGACCTGATCATGTGGTGGTGATGATAATACCCCGGCCCTATTATTTGTCACCCATCAGACATCACTTGGTGATGATATCCTGCTCATTATGTGCCACCCTGAAATGCGCTTTCAGGTGGTGATGATAATAACCTCCCCATTATTTCTCATTGTGACATGCACTTTCAGGTGATGATGATAATACCCCACATTATGTGTCACCATGACAAACTTTGAGGTAGGGATGATAATACCCCCATTATGGGCCACCCATTGCACCTTATCATTGATTATAATAACCACCGATTTTGTGTTACCCATCAGACATAATCATCTGGAGATAATAAACCCCCATTGTATCACCCTTATATGCACTTTCAGGTGGTAATAATAATACCCCCATTTTGTGTCACCCTGACCTACACTTTCAGGTGGTGATTATAATAACCACCATTATGTGTCACCAATCAAAACTCATCATGTCGTGATAATACCCCTGAAATTATGTGCCACACTTACATGCGCTTTCAGTTGGTGATAATAATACCCCCTCCACTTCTGTGTTACCCTGACATGAACTTTCAGGTGATGATGATAATGCCCAATCAATACGTGTCACCCTGACATGCAATTGCAGGTGGTGGTGGAGATACCCTCCAATTATATATCACCCTCACATGCAGTTTCAGGTGATGATCATAATACTCCCCATTATGTGTCACCCATCAGAACTCAACATGTGGTGATGATAATACCCCCCATTACATGCCACCCTGACATGCATTTTCAGATGGTGATAATAGCCCCTCCAATTATGTGTCACCCTGACAGGCACCTTCAGGCTGTGTTGATGATATGTTCCACGTATGAGTCACCCTTGACATGCACTTTCAGGTGGGGATGGTAATTCCCCTGGTTATGGGTCACCCTTCAAACTTTATCCTGTTATGATAACTACCCATTTGGTGTCACACATTGAATATCATCATCTGGTGATAATACCTCTATTATGTGTCACCTTTACAAGCACTTTCAAGTGACGAGAATAATACCCTCCATTATGTGTCACCCTGATATGCACTTTCAGGTGGTGCTGATAATACTCCCCATTATTTGTCACAGTGACATGCACTTTCAGGTGCTGATGAAAACCTCCACCTGATATGTGCCACCCTGACAAGTATGTTCAGGTAGTGATGATAATGATCATAATACTGCCCATTATGTGTCACATTGACATGCACTTTCAGGTGGTGATGATAATACTCCCCATTATGTGTCACCTTGACATGCACTTTCAGGTGGTGATGAAAACACCCACACAATATGTGCCACTCTCACATGTACTTTCAGGTAGTGTTGATAATACCACCCATTATATGTCACCCTCACATGCACTTTCAGGTGCAGATAATGCCCCCGTTATGGATCACCCATCGGACCTTATCATGTGATGATAATACCCACCAATGTTCTGTCACCCTTTTAACCTCATCATCTGGTGATAATAATACCCACTCTTTTGTGTGTCACCCTAATATGCATTTTCAGTTGGTGATTATAATAGTCCCCATTACTTGGCACCCATCAGAATTCATCATGTGCTGATAATACCCCCCCCCCCAGTTACATGCCACCCTGACATGCTCTTTCAGGAGGTGATAATAATACCTGGTCAAATTATGTGCCACCATGCCATGCAATTTCAGGAGTCGGTGATGATACCTTCCTGTTACTATATGTGTCACTTTGACAAGCACTTTCAGGTGTGGATTATAATACCCCCCTTTATGGGTCACCCTTCACACCTTATCATGTGATGGTGATAATAACTATCCTGTTTGTGTCACACATTGGATCTCATCATCTGGTGATAATAATACCCCCATTATAAGTCAACTTTACATGTACTTTCAGGTGGTGAAAATAATACCCCCAATTATGTCTCACCCTGATATGCACTATCAGGTGGAGCTGATAATACCCCCCATTATGTGTCACACTGACATGCCCTTTCAGGAGGTAATGATAACAGCCCACATTATGCGTCACCTATCGGACATCATCATGTGATGATGATAATGCCCTCCTATTATGTGTTATCTATCAGACCTCATCATGTGGTGATGATAATACCCCCCATTATGAGTCACCCTGACATGCACAGTCAGGTGATGATGAAAACACCCACCCAATATAAGCAACTCTCACATGTACATTCAGGAAGTGATGATAATACCACCTATTGTGTCACCATGACATGCACTCTCAAGTGGGGATGATAATCCCCCCCAGTTATGAGTCACCCATCGGACCTTATGTGATGATGATGATAATACCCACCCATTTTGTGTCACCCATCTGACATCATCTGGTGATAATACCCACTCATTGTGTGTCACCCTTATATGCACTTTCAAGTGATGATTAAAATAATCCCCATTATGTCACCCATCAGAACTCATCAGTGGTGATGATGATACCCCCATTATGTGTCACCCTCATATGCACTTTCTGGTGGAGATGAAAAGACCCCCCAATTATGTGTCACTGTGATATGCATTTCCAGGTGGTCATGATAATACCACTCCCATTAGGTGTCACCCATCAGACCACATCCTGTGCTGATGATGATAACCTCTATTATATGTCACCCTGACATGCACTTTCAGGTGGTGATAATAATATCCCCTCCAATTATGTGTCACCCTGTTACGTACATTCAGGTGGTGATAATAATACCCCCATTATGTGTCACCTTTACATGCACTTTCAGGTGGTGAAAATAATACCCCCAATAGGTGGAGCTGATAATACTCCCCATTATGTGTCACGCTGACATGCACCTTCAGGTGGTGAGGATAATACTCCCAACATTGTGTCACCCCTCGGACCTCAATATGTGGTGATGATAATTCCCTCCCTTATGTGTCACCCTAACATGCACATTCAGGAGGTGATAGCCCACATTTCGTGTCACCTATCAGACTTCATCATGTGGGGATGATAATACCCCCCATTATGTGTTACCTATCAGACCTCATCATATGGTGATGATAATACCCACCATTATGTGTACCCTGACATGCATTTTCAGGTGGTGATGAAAACACCCACCTGATATGTGCCACCTTCACATGTACATTCAGGAAGTGATGATAATACCACCCATTGTGTCACCGTGACATGCATTCTCAAGTAAGGATGATAATACCCCCTGGTTATGGGTCATCCATTGGACCTAATGTGATGATGATGATGATACCCACCCATTTTGTGTCACCCATCTGTCCTCATCTGGTGATAATACCCACTGATTATGTGCCAACCTTATATGCACTTTCAAGTGGTGATGATAATACTCCTCATTATGTCACCCATCAGAACTCATCATGTGGTGATGCTAATACCTCCCATTATGTGTCACCCTCATATGCACTTTCTGGTGGAGATGAAAATACCCCCAATTATGTGTCACCGTGATATGCATTTCAAAGTGGTGTTGATAATACCACTCCCATTATGTGTCACCCATTGGACCACATCCGGTGCTGATGATAATAAACTCCATTATGTGTCACCCTGACATGCACTTTCAGGTGGTGGTGATGATACCTTCCAATTATGTGTCACCCTGACATACAGTTCCTGGTGTTCATGATAATACCTCCCATTATGTGTCACCCTAACATGCACTTTCATGTGGGGATGATAATAGTCCCCATTATATCACTTATCAGATGTGATCATGTGGTGGTGATGATAGTATTGCCCCATTATTTGTCATCCATCAGACATTACTTGGTGATGATATCCCGCTCATTATGTGCCACCCTGAAATGCGCTTTCAGGTGGTGATAATAACCTCCCCATTATTTCTCATTGTGACATGCGCTTTCAGATGATGATAATACACCACATTGTGTGTCACCCGGACATAAACTTTGAGGTGGGGATGATAATACCCCCCGTTATGGGCCATCCATTGCACCTTATCATTGATTATAATAACCACCCATTTTGTGTTACCCATTAGACCTCATCAACTGGAGATAATAAACCCCCATTGTGTCACCCTTACATGCACTTTCAGGTGGTAATAATAATACCCCCATTTTGTGTCACTCTGATATGCACTTTCAGATGGTGATGATTGTATTCCCTCATTATGTGTCACCCTGACCCACACTTTCAGGTAGTGATAATACCCCCCATTATGTGTCACCAATCAAAACTCATCATGTTGTGATAATACCCCTGAAATTACGTGCCATGCTTACATGAACTTTCAGTTGGTGATAATAATTCCCCCTCCACTTATGTATTACCCTGACATGAACTTTCAGGTGATGATGATAATACCCAACCAATATGTGTCACCCTGACATGCAATTGCAGGTGGTGGTGGAGATGCCCTCCAATTATATATCACCCTCACATGCAGTTTCAGGTGGTGATCATAATATTCCCCATTATATGTCACCCATCAGAACTCAACATGTGGTGATGATAATACCCCCATTACATGCCACCCTGACATGTATTTTCAGATGGTGATAACAGCCCCTCCAATTATGTGTCACCCTGACAGGCACCTTCAGGTCGTGGTGATGATGCATTCCAAGTATGAGTCACCCTGACATGCACTTTCAGGTAGGGATGGCAATTCCCCTGGTTATGGTTCACCCTTCAAACTTTATCCTGTGATGATGACAACTACCCATTTGGTGTCACACATTGAAAATCATAATCTGGTGATAATACCCCTATTATGTGTCACCTTTACATGCACTTTCAAGTGGCGAGAATAATACCCTCCATTATGTGTCACCCTGACATGCACATTGAGGTGGTGATGATCATACTCCCCATTATGTGTTGTGTGTCACCCATCAGAACTCATCATGTACTGATAATACCTCCATAATGTGCCACCGTAAAATGCACTTTCGGGTGGTGATAGTACCCCCTCCAAGTATGTGTCACCATCATATGCACTTTCTGGTGGAGATGAATATATCCCCCATTATGTGTCACAGTGCTATGCACTTCCAGGTGGTGTTGATAATACCACCCCTCATTATGTGTCACCCATCAGACCTCATCCTGTGCTGATAATACCCACCATTGTGTCACCCTGAGAGGCAGCTATGGTGGTGCAGTGGTTAGCATTGCCACCTCACACCAAGAGGTTCTCCAGTTCGATCCTCAGCTGAGGTACCTTCTGTGCAGAGTCTGTATGTCCTCCCTGTGGTCGTGAGGGTTTCCTCTGGCTGCTCCAGTTTCCTCCCACATCCCAAAGACAAGCTGTAGATGGATTGGATACTCTAAAATGCCCCTAGGCTTGTGTCTGTGCATGTGTGTGTCTTCCGTGGAAGGTTGGGCATTGGGCTGGCAACTCATCACCGTAAAACTCTACTGCCAATCATGAGTGGATAGGTGATCTGCTGTGGTGACCCCTAACCGGGAAAGCCAAAAGAAGAAGAAGATGTGTCACCCTGACATGCACATTCAGGTGGTGATAATTCTCCCATTGTGTGTCACCCATTGTAACTCATCACATGGAGATGATAATACCCCCTGTTTCTTGACACCCTGACATGCACTTTCACATGGTGATAATAATACCCCCTCTAATTATGTGTCACCCTGACATGCAGTTTTAGGTGCTGATAATACCCATTATGTGTCACCCTGACATCTACTTTCAGGTGGATATGATAACACCCCTTGTTATGGGTCACCTATCATATCTTATCTTGTGATGATGATAATAACTACCCATTTTGTGTTACCCATCAAACCTCATCTGGTGATAATAATCCCCTCTCAATTATGAGTCACCTTTACATGCACTTTCAAGTGGTGAAAATAATGCTCCTCATTATATGTCACCCTGATATGCACTTTCAGGTGGTGCTGATCACAACCCCCTTTATGTATCACACTGACATGCACTTTCAGGTAGTGAAAATAGTGCCTCCCAGTTATATGACACCCTGACATGTACTTTTGGGTGGTGATGATAATGCCCTCAACATTATGCATCACCCATCAGAACTCATCATGTGGTGATGATAATATCCCCCCCGTTATGTGCCACCCATCAGACCTCATCATGTGGTGATGATGCCCCCATTGTGTCATC
Organism: Protopterus annectens; assembly: GCF_019279795.1. Classification (NCBI taxonomy): domain Eukaryota; kingdom Metazoa; phylum Chordata; order Ceratodontiformes; family Protopteridae; genus Protopterus; species Protopterus annectens. Next base: position 751,739,905 of record NC_056731.1, read on the forward strand.
CTGACATGCACTTTCAAGTGATGATAATACCCACAACAATATGTGCAACCCTGACATGTACCACCAGGTAGTGATGATAATATCCTGCATTATGCAACTTCCTGACATGCACTTTGAGCTGGGGATTATGTGTCACCCCTTAGACCTTATCATTGAGGATAATAACCACCCATTTTGTGTCACTAATCAGACCTCATCATAGGTTCATAGGATGGCACTAGGCTATCTGCCCTAGGGCCTATACAAGCCTAGCCAAAACAATTCCCTGGCTATTTCTTCCCACAGTCTTTACTTCCCTTGACCCCTGTCTAGCAAGGCGACTAACGTGATCCCTGGGGTGAATTTCCTATCTCCCATCCAATCATCAAGGTTCCTTTTGAAGACAGCTAAAGAGGTGCTCTGCTTGACATGTATGGCAGTCTATTCCAGAGTCTTGGGAGTCTCTAGGTCAGGAACCTATCCCTCCAGCATGTTATGTTCATTGTGATGACAAGGTCTAGATCCCTGGAGCATGTGTCTCTGAGGGATTTGGATTTCTTTAAGTGTAGCATGTCCAACAGCTCTGGTTTTACTTGGCCTTGTATGTTAAGCAAAGATTGCCTCTGAGTAGACGATATGTGACAGAGTATAGGTGGAGTTTGTTAGACTATCAGTATAGGGCATCTGCTTTAGGCTTGTGATTCTTTTAGTGAGGTATTTCTGCATCCTTTTCAGTTGTTGCAGATGTCTTGAGAGGTACATACCAAACGGGACGTTGCATTCTATAATGGGTCTAATGAGGGATGAGTACAGTGGGACAATGACCTCCTTTTTTCTGGATGAAAAACCCTTAGTGATAAGGTGTGCCACATAGAAGGATTTCCTGACTGTTGTGGCGATGTGGTTATCGAAGGTGAGACCACTGTTCACCTGTGTCCCTACGTCTCTTATCACACTTTCAGTGTTTAGTGTACTGCCACCTATGTGGTAATTCATGGGTACATGTTTTTTCCCAAAAGGGATAACTACATTTCTTGGCATTGAGCTTGAGCCCATGGCTCTAGCACCAAGCATCTGTTTCTGTAAGGCCCTTTTGTAGAATACCCACATCATTTGGGGATTCAACAATGGCACCCAGTTTGCAGCCATCTGCGAACTTTGTTAGCCAGAGTAACTTAGTGTTGGCCTGTACTTCAGAGAAGTAGATGCCAAACAAGAGCGGTCTCAGGACTGAACCCTAAGGTACTCCACTTGTCTCTTGTCTGGAGCCAGATTTGGAGTTGGCTACTTTTACAGTGTGGATTCTGTCAGTAAGCCATTTGGCAGCCCATTGAGTGAAATAGGGATTAATGCCCGGCTTAGTAAGTTTATCTATGATTCCAGATTAGGGGATGGTGTTGAAGGCCTTGGTGAGGTCCAGATAGGCTGTGTTGATCACCTTACCCTTGTCCACGGCTCTGAAGACTGATTCAAAGAAGTCAATCAGGTTCAGGAGACAAGATCAGCCATTCGCAAACCCAAACTGAGTGGGGTCCAGTGTATGAAGGATGCCAATGTTTTTGTTTATAAGTTCCATGATAATAGTTTCCATGGCCTTGCAGATCAGGCTCATCAGACTGATGGGGCGGTAGTTCCGGGGATCCAAGGTGGATCCCCACTTGTGGAGTGGGATAACTGTAGCTGTGTGTCACTCAGTGGGCATGAAGCCTGAGGTGAGGCTATGATTAAACATGACACTTAGTTGAGGTGCCAGTTCATTTTGTAATTCATGTAGTACACAGCCTGGGATGTCATCTGTTCACATGGATGCTGTATTCTTAGCTTTGGAGAGTGCGTTTTTTTTACCTGTGTGGCCATTATTACCAGAATTTGGCAATCTTTCAGTATTGAGATGGGCCCTTTAGGGGGTAAAGTTTGCACTGAATCGATTTGCCAGGATATTGACAATATCCTTGGGATTAATATATTTAATGCCATTCTGTTGTAGCTCAAGAGCAGATCTGAGTATTGCCATTTAGATTCTTGACATAGCTCTAGAATGCCCTGTGGTTGTCTTTGGAATCTTCTGCAATTTTATTTTCATAACTAGCTTTGGTGGATTTTATGAGGGATCTCAGCTTCTTACTGAGGCTGGTAAAGGAGTTTTTTGCATCCTAGGATTTTCCTCTTTTCTGCAACAGTTTCTTCCTTTTGTTGTAAAGTTTGTTTATGGCAAGAGACCACCAGATTGGCTTCCTTTTTTTGGAGGAGAGTATCTTGGTTCTACTGGGGATGGCACGATTCATGCACGAGTGGATGTGCTCATACAGTGCCTTAGTGTAGGGTTCAGCAGTGGAACTTTCAGTTTCCATCAGTTTGGTTGTCATGAAGTTTATTACTTCTGAGTTGAGTAGCATGAAGTTGGCTTTGGAGAAGTTTTTTATGGAGGTTTCCTTACTGGGGGGTGGGGATGGGATGTGGATGTCAAGGGTGATTAGCTTATTGTCAGACCTGACCAATAAGGGGGTGAACATAGGTGTGGAGCATCAATTTCCCATGTTGGTAATGACCAGGTCTAGAATATTGGAGCCCCTGGTGGGACTAAGGATAAGTTGATCCAGGGCATTGGAATTTATGAATTCCAAGAACCGCTGGGCAAAGGTGTTGGTACACAAGTAGTTTTCCCAGTAATGGCAGGGTAGTTGAAATCACCCAGTATTAGGGTGTTTGGTTATATCTTAATATTTTCCAGTATGTTTAGAAAGGTTTAGTGAGACTCTTGGGGCATGGTGGGGGATCTGTAGCAAGCTACAATTTGGATTGCAGTCTTACCTAGTGTTAGTTGCACCTGGAGAATTTCAGATGCATTGTGTTGGGCAACTAACCTGGTGTTGTGAATATCCTTGGTGAATATGGACACTCCTCCACCTTTAGTGTTTCGATCCTGGTTTGCTGGCCGAAAAGTGTGGTAGCCTGGTATTGCAGGGGTGCTCTTTGGAACCTTAAACCAGGTCTCAGTTACTGCACAGATATCAATGTTTTCTATTTTCAGGAGTACCTCGAGGGAGTGCATTTTAAGGTTTAGACTTCTAGCACTGAGTAGTATTGCCTTCAGATTTTGCATGCTTGTACCGGTTATAGTGGTGGTGGTTTTGTCCTTTGAACTTTGCCTAAAAAGATGCTATAGTGGTAGTAAGAGCCTTAGCCAGTAACCTGAATCCCAGGAGCAACAGGTGCAGACTATCTCTGGCAAAGCATTATGGTCTGTCGATCATGTCATCCGAGGCAGACAGATACTGGATCCCCTTTGAATGACACCAGAAGCTTAGCCAATTGTTGAAGTCAATCATTTTGTCCTTTATACTGTGGTATCATTCTGGGTGAAGGCAGGATGCTTCTCAGGGCTAGGGTCATACCTGCCTGGGCCACATGATCCGAGAGCTCTTCCATGTCTCTTTTCATGTAGTCTAGGGAGGAACGTCTCAAGTCGTTCACTCCAACATGGACAATGATAGAGTTATATTTGTACTTGTTATGGAGTGACTTGAGTGCATGCGTTATGTGGCAGATTCTGGCACCCGACAGGCAGATGGCTGTAATTGTTTCCTTGTTCAGCCTGCTGAGTGGGACATCAGTGTGCCTGACTATAGAGTCACCTATGACTAAAGTGTTGGTTACATTGTCCTGCCTTAGGGGCTGTTGTTAGGTGGCAGACTGGTGTTGTGAACTATGTGACACTTGGTTGTGATTGGTGTTTGTTTCCATTTTAGCTTCAGAGGTTCTTGTTGCTTGGGCAGGTTAATGATAAGGGCCTCCACATATGTGGGTTTAGTGTTGCTATGTGTGGGTGTGGGTGTTGGTGTTGTGGGTTTAGAATGGCTATGTGTTGCTGGAGGTGTAGTGCAGTTGTTAACCTTCTCTCTTGACTGTCTAGCACAATCTTGATTGGAGAGAGCTTTGCTTCTAGTTTGGCTATGTAAGTGTATCTCTCGCAGGTTGTAGTTTTGGGTGACCTGTAGGAGGAGAGGTTTGTCTGTGTACATGAGGCAATTGCTGAATTGCTCCAGTATGCCCAGATTCACCAGGTGGACAGGAAAAATCACCAGAAGCCGACCCTTGGACAAACCTCGTTTGTTGCTTTTTTCTGAAGTACAAGAGCTGTTTTCCCTTACCTTACCAAGGTACTTTGCAATTATAGGATGTTTACTGCCTACAATTAATTTTTCCTTATTAACAAAGAGAGTTGAGTGCTTGTATCAGTTTAAGACTTCCTAGTTCTTTCCAGTAGGTTTTAAAGTAAGTGCTAGTCACAGGGATGCTTAAAGGTAAGATGAAAAGAATGGTTTATCCTAAACACTGCAGTGTGCACTAGAGGAGTTAGATGGGAAAGTAGGTAACTTAAGTTTTACCTGTCTAAAAACTTAAGTTTTAGTGGAGAGTCACTATTTTTAAAACAGCAAGATAGATTGAAAGGGGGTGGTCTCTTTTGTATTCTGGTACTATGGAATACAGTAGAATGGCCAATAAACTTAAATAGTTGAAGGGGAGTGATTTCACAAAATGATAATTTTGTGCTTACACAAGCCAGTAAAAACAGAGAGGAAATGAGATATATGGTGAAATTAACACAAGGGGAAGGCAACTAGAAAGACAGTGGTGTTTAAGAACACTACAGTAACTGGGTGGGAGGGTGGGGAAAGGTCTGCCTGGCTCAAAAGACACAGAGCTCTGGTCTCTTTTCAAGTTTTAATATGCAGTTAAAAGGAGAATACAAGTAAAATACAAGGTAAATAAAACAAATCACAGTATTCAAAATAGAAAAGGGCAATAAAGTAATACAACAAATAAAGAGCAAACTAACCTTTCCCGCACAGCAAAGTGTTAAGTCTGGGTGAGCCTTTCTAGGAAAGCTCTGAAATGTTTTATTTTACCCCTTAAATGGAAGGTTTAGTTTCTAGCTCCACCCCCACAGTTCACATATGATTAACCCTAACTGACCTGTTCTATTGACCTGCAGTAATTTTTGCCCGACTCACAAGATACTGAGCTGTGGTCTCTTTTTCAAGTTTTAATATGCATTTAAAAGCAGAATACAAGTAAAACACATGGTAAATAAAACAAATCACAGTATTCAAAATAGAAAAATGCAATAAAGTAATACAACAAATGAAAAGCAAACTAATCTTTCCCTCACAGCAAAGTGTAGCAGAGTCTGGGTGATAATAACCTCCCCATGATGTGTCACCTTTACATGCACTTTTAGGTGGAGATGATAATACCCCCATTATGTGTCACTCTGATATGCAGGTGGTGATAGTATCCCCCATTATATGTCACCCTGACCTACAGCTTCATGTAGTGATGATAATACTCCCCATTATTTGTCACCCATCAGAACTTATCATGTGGTAATGAGAATATCCACCCAAATTAAGTGCCACACTGACATGTAGTTTCAGGTGCTGATAATACCTCCAATATTATGATTCACCCATCGAACCAACCCAGAGATTGCCCATGCTCTTGAATAGACTTCCCATACATGTCAAGCAGACCAGTTCACTGGCCCTCTTCAAGAGAAATCTTGATGAGTGGATGGGAAATAGAAAGTTCACACCAGGGATCACTCCAGTAGCTCTACTTGATAGAGGCTCTGGGAACTAACATCGGGCGGCACAATACCAGGGCACTTCTTTGGGCTAGGCTTGTAAAGGCTCCAGGGCCATTAGCCTAGTACACACATATGAACCTATGAACCTAATTATGTGCTGATGATACCCCCTTTATACATCACCCTGAAATGCACTTTCATGTGGTGATGCTAATAATCCTCATTATGTGTAACCCATCAGACCTCATAATGTGGTGATGATGATATCCCCCCATTAGGTGTCACCCTGACATGCATTTTCAGGTGACGGTGATAATACCCCACAATTATGTGCCACCGTGACATGCACTTTCAGGTGGTGATGATAATACCTACCTAGTATGTGAAACCCTCACATGTACTTTCAGATAGTGATGATAATACCCCACATTGTGTCACCCTGACATGCACTTTGAGGTGGGGAATGATAATACCCCCCATTATTGATCACACATTGCACCCTATCATTGATGATGATGATAACCACCCATTTTATGTTACCCATCAGACCTCATCATCTAGTGATAACCCCTATTATGTGTCATCTTACATGCACTATCAGTTGGTAATATCCCCCATTATGTGTCACCCTGTTATGCACATTCAGATGGTGATGATAGTATCCCCCATTATATATCACCCTGACCTACACTTTCAGGTGGTGATGATACCAGCTCTCATTATGTGTCACCCTGACATGCACCATCAAGTGGTGATGATAATACCTCCATTATGTGTCATCCTGAAATGCACTTTCCAATCATAATGCCCCCAATTACGCGTCACTCTGGCATGCACTTTCAATTAGTAATGATATTACCCCATCATTATGTGTCACCCATTGTACTTAATAAAGTGGTGATGATAATACAACCCCATTATGGGAAACATATTGTCCCTCATCATGCGGTGATGATAATACCCCCACTACCTGTTACCCTGAAATGCACTTTCAGGTGGAGATGATAATACCCCCATTGTGTGTCACCTATCGGACCTCATCATGTGGTAATGATAATACCCCACCATTATGTGTCACCCTTCAGATCTCATGTGGTGATGATAATCCCCCCATTGTCTCCCTGACATGCACTTTCATGTGGTGATAACAATACCCCCCATTATGTGTCACACTGACAGGTTCTTTCAGGTGATGATGATAATACCCTCCTGTCGTGTGTCACCCTGATGTGCACTTTCAGGTGGTGATGACAATACCTCCCAGTTATGTGTCACCCTGACTTACACTTTCAGTTGGTGATGATAATACCCCTCATTATGTGTCACCCTGACATGCACTTTCAGGTGGTGATGATAATACATCCCCATTCTATGTCACCCTGACAAACTTTCTGGTGTTAGTGACAATACTCCCCATTAGGTGTCACCCTGAAATTCATTTGTAGATGGTGATAAAACCACTCCCATTAAATGTCACCCATTCATTTCTAGGTGGTCATGATAAAACCACCCCCATTTAGTGTCACCCATTCATTTCTAGGCGGTGATGATAAAACCACACCCATTAAGTGTTACCCTTCAGACCTCATGTCCCCCCACTATGTGTCACCCTGACATGCACTTTCATGCAGTGATGAAAGTCCCCATTAAGTGCCACCTTGACATGCACTTTTAGGTGGTGATAACACTCCATTTTGTGTCACCCTGACATGTGCTTTCAGGTGGTGATGATAACACCACCTCTATTATGTGACACTCATCTGACTTCATCATGTGCTGATGATAATACTCACCCCCGTTGTGTCACCCTGACATGCACTTTCAAGTGGTGATGCTAATCCTCCCCATGTGTCACCCATAGGAACTCATCATGTGGTAATGATAATACCCCCTTACCTGCCAAACTGCCAAGCACTTTCAAACGGCGATAGTAATATCCCCTCCAATTATGTATCACCCTGATATGCACTCTCAGGGATGATAGTATCCCACCCATGATGGGTCACCCATTGGAACTTATGTGATGATGATAACTACCCATTTTGTGTCATACATCGCACCTCATCATCTGGTGATAATAATACCCCCCTTTATGTGTCACCCTTACATGGACTTTTAGATGCTAATAATAATACCCATCCATTGTGTCTCCCTGATATGCACTTTCAGGTGGTGCTGATAATACCTCCCCAATGTGTGTCACACTGACATGCACTTTCAGGTGATGATGATAATACCACCCCCCCATTATGAGTCGCGCAGACATGCACTTTCAGGTGAAGATCAACCCCCACCATTATGTATCACCCTGACATGCACTTTCAGGTAGTGATGATAATACCCCACCATTATATCATCCTGATATGCACCTTCTAGTGGTGATGATAATACCTGCATTATGTGTCACCCTGAAATGACTTTCCAATCATGACAATAATAACCCCATTAGGTGGCACTCTGACATGCACTTTCAGGTGGTGATGATAAAACCCCCATTATGTGTCACCCATTGGAACTCATCATGTGGTGATGATAATACCACCCTATTACCTGCCCCACTGAGATGCACTTTCAGGTGGTGATAATAATACCCCCTCCAATTATGTGTCACCGTGACATGTACTTTCAGGTGGTGGTGATAACACCCTCCAATTAAGAGTCATCTTGACATGCAGTTGCAGGTGTTGATAATACCCACCATTATGTGTCACCCTGAGGTGGACTTTCAGGTGGGGATGATAATAACACCTGATATGGCTCACCCATCAGACCTTATCATGTGATTATGATAATAACTACAGATTTTGTGTCACACATCGAACCTCATCATCTGGTGATAATAACCCCCTTTATGTGTCACACTTACATGCACTTTCAGGTTGTGAAGATACCAGTCCCCAATTACGTGTTACCCTGACATGCACTTTTAGGAGGTGATGACAATACACCCAAAATTATGTCACCCATTGCACCTCATAATATGGTGATGATAATATCTCCCCATTATTTGTCACCCTGACATGCACTTAAAGGTGGTGATGAAAACACCCACCAGATATGTGCCACACTCACATGTATGTTCAGGGTGGTGATGATAATACTGTCCATTATGTGACACCCTGACATGCACTTGCAGTTGGGAATGATAATGCCCCCATTATGGGTCACCCATTGGACCTTACCCTGTGATGATAAAACCCACCCATTTTGTGTCACCCATCTGACCTCATCTTCTAATGATAATACTCCCCCATTATTTGTCACCCTGATATGCACTTTCAGGTGGTGATAACTCTCCCCATTATGTTTCAGCCATTGGACCTCATCTTGTGCTGAGGATAATACCGCCACATTATGTGTCACACTGACATGCACTTTCAGGTGGTCATGATAATACTCTCCATTATGTGTCACCCATTGGAATTCATATGCTGATTATAATGCCCCTATTACATGCCACCATGACATGCACTTTGAGGTGGTGATAATACCCCTTCCATTTGTGTGTCACTCTGACATGCTCTTTCAGATGCTGATGATTGTACCTCCTGTTATGTGTCACCCTGGAATGCACTTTCAGGTGGGGATGATAATACCCCCCATTATGGGTCACCCTTCAGACCTTATCATGTGATGGAGATAATGACTACCCATTTTGAGTCACACATCCAACTTCATCTTCTGGTGATAATAATAACTTGAATTATATGTCACCTATATATGCACTTTCAGGTAGTGATTATACCCCCCACATTATGTGTCTCCCTGATACACAGTTTCAGGTGGTGCTGATAATACATCTCATTATGTGTCACACAGACATGCACTTTCAGATGGTGATGATAGTGCCTCCAACTGTCTCACCCTGACATGCACTTTCAGGTTGTGATGGTAATACTCACAATATTATGTGCCACCCATCGGACCTCATCATGTGGTGATGATAATACCTCCCCTTATGTGCACTCTGACATGCTCTTTCAGGTGGTGATCTTAATATCCCATATTATGTGTTATCTATCAGACCTTATCATGTGGTTATGAAAATATCCCCCATTATGTGTCCTCCTGACATGCACTTTCAGGTGATAACAATACCACCGCAATTTGTGTGTCATCCTGACTGCACTTTCAGGTGCTGATGAAACCCCCCACCCAATAAGCGTCACCCTCAAGTATGTTCAGGTAGTGATAATACCGCCCATTATGTGTCACCCTGACATGCACTTTCAGGTGGTGAAAACACCCACGCGATATGTGCCACCCTCACATGTATGTTCAGGTAGTGCTGATAATACTGCCCATTGTATGTCACCCTCACATGCACTTTCAGGTGCAGATGATAATGCCCTGCCATTATGGATCACCCATCATGTGATGATGATAATACCCACCCATTTTGTGTCACCCCTCTGACCTCTTTATCTGGTGATAATGTTACCCCCTCCAATTATGTGTCACTCTGACATGCACATTCAGGTGTTGATAATACTTCCCATTATATGGCACCCTCATATGCACTTTCTGGTGGATATGATAATACCTCCCATTCTGTGTCACCCTGATATGCACCTTCAGGTGGTGATGATAACACTCCCCATTATGTGTCACCCATCAGACCTCATCCTATGTTGTGGATAATATTGCCATATTATGTGTCACCCTGACATGCACTTTCAGGTGATCATGATAATACTCTCCATTATGTGTCACCCACTGGAACTCATCATATGGTAATTATAATATCCCCAATTACATGCTACCCTGACATGCACTTTCAGGTGGTGATAACAATATCCCCTCCTTTTATGGGTCACCCTAACTTCACTTTCATGTGGGGATAATTCCCACTGTTATGGGTCCCCTTCAAAGCTTATCATGTGATGATAACTACCCATTTTGAGTCACATATCGAAACTCATCATCTGTTGATAACAGTAGCCCCAATTATGTGTCACCTATATATACACTTCCAGGTAGTGATAATAATACTTACCATTATGTGTCACCTTGATACACACTTTCAGGTTGTGATGATAATACCCCCCCCCCATTATGTGTTACACAGACATACACTTTCAGATGGTGATGATAGTGCCCTCAAGTTGTGTCACTTTCAAGTGGTGATGGTAATACCCTTAATATTATGCATCATCCATCGAACCTCATCATGTGGTGATGATAATACCCCCCCCTTTATGTGTCACCTATCAGACCTCATCATGTTGTGCTGAAAATATACCCCATTATGTGTCACCCTGGCATGCACTTTCAAGTGGTGATGATAATACCCCCAATTATGTGACACAGTAACATGCACTTTCAGGTGCTAATGAAACCCCCCCACCTGATATGTGTCACACTCACAAGTAGGTTCAGGTAGTGATGATTATACTGCCCATTATGTATCATACTGACATGCACTTTCAGGTGGTGGTGATAATACTCCCCATTATGTGTCACCTTGACATGCACTTTCAGGTGGTGATGAAAATACTCACACAATATGTGCCACCCTCACATGTAAATTCTGGTAGTGCTGATAATACTGCCCATTATATGTCACCCTCACATACACTTTCAGGTGCAGATAATGCCTCCGTTATGGATCATCCCATTGGACTATATTATGCAATGATAATACCCACCCATTTTGTGTCACCCTTCTGACCTCATCATCTGGTGATAATAATAGCCACCCCATTATGTGTCACCCTAATATGCACTTTCAGGTGGTGATGATAATTCTCCCCATTACTTGGCACCCATCGGAACTCATCATGTGGTGATGATAATACCCCCAATTACATGCCACTCTGACTTGCACTTTCAGGTGGTGGTGATGATACCTTCCAATTACTGCATGTGTCACCCTGAAGTGCACTTTCAGGTGGGGATTATAATACCCCCCATTTATGGGTCACCCTTTGGACCTTATCATGTGATAGTGATAATAACTACCCATTTTGTGTCACACATTGAACATCATCTGGTGATAATAATGCCCCCATTATGAGTCACCTTTACATGCACTTTCAGCTGGTGAAAATAATACTCCCAATTATGTGTCACCCTGATATGCACTTTCAGGTGGAGCTGATAATAACCCCATTATATGTCATGCTGACATGCATTTTCAGGTGATGAAGATAGTTCCCCCCAATTATTTCACCCTGACATGCACTTTCAGTTGGTGATACCCCCAACATTTTGTCATCCATCAGACCTCATCATGTGGTGATAATTGCCCTTATGTGTCCCTAACATGCACATTCAGGTCGTGATGATAACAGCTCACAATGTGTCACCTATCGGACCTCGTCATGTGGTGATGATAATACCACCCATTATGTGTCACCCTGACATGCACTTTCAGGTGGTGATGAAAACACCCTCCCGATAGGTGCCACCCTCACATGTACATTTAGGAAGTGATGATAATACTATCCATTGTGTCACCATTACATGCACTCTCAAGTGGGGATGATAATCCCCCTGGTTATGGGTCAGCCATTGGACCTTATGGGATGATGATGATAATACCAACCCATTTTGTGTCACCCATCTAACTTCACCATCTGGTGATATTACCCACCCATTGTGTCACCCTGATATGCACTTTCAAGTGGTGATGATAATACCCTCCATTATGTGTCAAACATTAGAACTCATCATGTGGTGACAATAATACCCCCCATTATGTGTCACCTTCATTTGCACTTTCTGGTGGAGAAGAAAATACCCCCAATTATGTGTCACCATGATATGCACTTCCAAGTGGTGATGATAATACCACTCCCGTTATGTGTCACCCATCGGACCACATCCTGTGCTGATAATAACCTCCATTATGTGTCACCCTCACATGCACTTTCAGAAGGCGATAATAATACCCCCTACAATTATGTGTCACCCTGACATGAACTTTCAAGTGGTGGCAATAATACCGCCCCTGTTATGGGTCACTCATTGGATCTTATGTGATGATGATAACCACCCATTTTGTGTCACTCATCAAACCTCATCAACTGGTAATAATGCCCCCAACATTGTGTGCCACCCATTGGACCTGATCATGTGGTGATGATAATAACCCTCCTTATCTGTCACCCTGACATGTACTTTCATGTGGTGATGATAATACCTCCCCCATTATGGGTCACTCATTAGATTTTATCATGTGATGATGATAATAACCACCCATTTTGGGTCACTCATCAAACCTCATCATCTGGTGACAATAATGCCCCCAGCATTGTGATGATACCTTCCAATTATGTGTCACCCTGACATACAGTTTCAGGTGTTCATGATAATACCTCCCATTGTGTGTCACCTGGACATGCACTTTCATGTGGGGATGATAATACCTCCCCCGTTATGGGTCACTCATCGGATCTTATCATGTGATGATGATAATAACCACCCATTCTGTGCCACTCATCAGACCCTCATAATCTGATGATAATAATGCCCCAAACATTGTGTGCCACCTATTGGACCTGATCATGTGGTGATAATACCCTTCCTTACCTGTCACCCTGTCATGCACTTTCATGTGGTGATAATAGCCCCCATGATGTGTCACCCATCAGACATCACTTGGTGATGATATATCTCCCTTATTACGTGTCACCCTGAAATGTGCTTTCAGGTGGTAATGATAATAACCTCCCCATTATTTGTCATTGTGACCTGCACTTTCAGGTGGTAATGATAATACCCCACATTATGTGTCACCCTGACATGGACTTTGAGGTGGGGATGATAATACTCCCATTATGGGTCACCCATTGCACCTTATCATTGATGATGATAATAACCACCCATTAAGTGTCACCCATCATTCCTCCCCATGTGGTGATATCCCCCCATTATGTCACCCTGACATGCATTTTCAGGTGGTGATGGTAATACATACACAATATGTGCAACCCTCAAATGTACTTCTAGGTAGTGATGATAATACACTACATTATTTGTCACCATAACATGCATTTTGAGGTAGGGATAATAACATCCCCCATTATGGGTCACCCATTGCACCTTATCATTGATGATAACAATAACCACCCATTTTGTGTCACCCATCAGACCTCATCATCTGGTGATAATAAACCCCCATTGTGTTATCCTTACATGCACTTTCAGGTGGTAATAATACCCTCCATTATGTGTCACCCTGATATGCAGTTTCAGATGATGATTGCATTCCCTCATGTGTCACCCTAACCTACACTTTCCAGGGTTGATGATAATACCCTCCCATTATGTGTTACCAATCAGAACTCATCATGTGTGGATAATTAAGTGTCATGCTGATATGCACTTTCAGTTGGTGATAATAATAACCCCTTCAGTTATGTGTCACCCTGACATAAACTTTCAGGTGATGATGATAATACCCAACCAATATGTGTCACCCTGACATGCAGTTTCAGGTGGTGGTGTTGATACCCTCCAATTATATATCACCCTCACATGCAGTTTCAGGTGGTGATCATAATACTCCCCATTAGATGCCCCCAATCAGAACTCATCATGTGGTGATGATAATACCCCATTACATGCCACCCTGACATGTACTTTCAGGTGGTGATAATACCCCCTCCAATTATGTGTCACCCTGACATGCACTTTCAGGTCATTGTGATGATACCTTCCAATTATGTGTCACGCTGACATGCACTTTCAGGTAGGTAAGATAATTCCCCCCATTATGTTCACCCTTTGGACCTTATCCTGTGATGATGATGATGATAATAACAACTACCCATTTGGTGTCACACATTGAACATTATCATCTGGTGATAATAATCCCCCTATTATGTGTCACCTTTACATGGACTTTCAAATGGTGAGAATAATACCCCTCATGTGTTACCCTGATATGCACTTTCAGGTGTTGCTGATAATACCCTCATTATGTGTCACATTGACAAACGTTCAGGTGGTGATGGTAGCACCCCCCAATTATGTGTCACCCTGACATGCACTTTCAGATAGTGATGATAATGCCCCCCATTGTCTCATCCATCAGCACTCCATGTAGTGATGATAATACCCCCATAACATGCCACCCTAAAATGCATGTTCAGATTGTGATAATAATACCCCCTCTAATTATGTGCCACCATCATATGCACTTTCTGGTGGAGATGAATATATTCCCCATTATGTCTCAGTGCTATGCACTTCCAGGTGGTGATGATAATACCACCAGTATGTGTCATCCATCAGACCTCATCCTGTGCTGATAATAACCACCATTGTGTGTTGGTGATTATACCTTCCAATTATATGTCACCCTAACATGCAGTTTCAGGGTGTTGATGATAATATCCATTATATGTCACCCTGACATGTACTTTCAGGTGGGTATGATGATACCCCTTGTTATGGGTCACCCATTAGATCTTATCTAGTGATGATGATAATAACTACCCATTTTGTGTCACCCATTAAACCTCATCATCTGGTAATAATACCCTCTCAATTATGCATCACCTTTATGTGCACTTTCAGGTGGTGAAAATAATACCCCCCATTATATGTCACTCTGATATGCACTTTCAGGTGGTGCTGATCACACCCCCATTATGTGTCACACTGGCATGTACTTTCAGGTAGTGAAAATAGTACCCTCCAGTTATGTGACACCTTGACATGCACTTTCAGGTGGTGATAATGCCCCCAACATTATGTCGCCCATCAGAGCTCATCATGTGGTGATGATGATATTCCCCCATTGGGTCATCTTTACATATACTTTCAGGTGATGATAATACCCACAACAATATGTGCAACACTGACATGTACTGCCAGGTAATGATGATAATATCCTGCATTATGTGACACTCTGACATGCACTTTGAGATGAGGATGATAATACCCCCCATTATGGGTCACCCCTTGGACCTTATCATTGATGATAAGCACCCATTTTGTGTCACCCATCAGACCTCATCATCTGGTGATAATAACCCCTCCATGATGTGTCACCCTTAAATGCACTTTCAGATGGAGATAATACCTCCATTATGTGCTACTCTGATATGCACTTTCAGATGGTAATGACAGTATCCCCATTAGGTGTCAACCTGACCTACAGTTTCAGGTGATGATGATATCCCCCCCCCCATTTTGTGTCACCCATCAGAACTCATCATGTGGTGATGATAATAACCCCTCAAATTAAGTGTCACGCTGACATGCAGTTTCAGGTGGTGATAATGATACCCTCTCCAGTTATGTGTCACCCTGACATGAACATTCAGTTCATGATGATAATACCCACCCAATATCTGTCACCCTGGCATGCAGTTTCAGGTATTGGTGAGGATACCCTCCAATTATTGTCATCCTGACATGCAGTTTCATGTGCTGATAGTATCCCCTGGTCGTGTCACCCCCACATGAATTTTCAGGTGGTGATGATAACACCCCCAACATTATGTGTCACCCATCAGATCTCATCATGTGGTAAAAACACCCCCCCTTATGTGTCACCCTGACATCCACATTCAGGTCGTGATGATAATAGCTCACATTATGTGTCACCTATCAGACTTCATGATGATGAGGCTGATAATACCCTCCCTCTGGTGTGTCACACATTGGACCTCATCATGTGATAATATCCCCCCATTATGTGTCACCCTGATATGCACTTTCAGGTGGTGATGATAACCCCCATTATGTGTCAGTCTGACATGCACTTCCAGGTGGAGATGATAATGCTCCTCCCCATTATGGGGCACCCATCAGATCTTATCATGTGATAATAATACCCACCCAGTTTTTGTCACCCATCTGACCTCATTATCTGGTGATAATACCTACCCCATTATGAGTCATTATGATAAGCACTTTCAGGTGGTGATGGTAATACTCCCCATTATATGTCACCCATCAAAACTCATCATGTGGTCATGATAATACCCTTCATTATGTACCACCCTAACATGCGCTTTCAGGTGGTGATAATAATATCACCTCCAATTATGTGTCACCCTGACATGCACTTTTAGGTTTTGATAATACCCACAAATATTTTTTTCAAAATAAAAATTATGCCCTAGGTCTATAATACACAATAAGCTCTAAAGCCAGATAAACACAATCTTTATTTAAACAGTAAACATTAAGTGCTTCCATTCTTTTAGCTGTTTATGGGACTTCATCAGAATAGTTAACTACTAAAACACAACCCATATATACAGGAAGTACACCAATCAATTTCCTTTGTTAATTGATACTTAATGTTAAAACAAATGTTTTACAACTCTTTCCTCAAAAAAAAAAAAAAACATTTCAAACAAAATCTTATTACTCAATAAATATAATGCTTAAAAATTCAAAACTCTTTTCTTCAAAACAAGTAAGAATTTTTATTTTATTTATTTTACATTTGACTGGGATAGTCCGACTGGATATATTTAACCCTGGGGGGGGGGGGTTAACTTATCAATCCATTGGAATTCTTTTACTTCAATGTCTAATTCCCACCAACCACCCCTGTCATTAATAGGCATTACCTCCAGGATCCCAAACTGAAATTTGTCAAACCTTTGACATACTAAAGAGTGTTTATACAAGGAATTGCTCATATTTGCCTAGGAAATGGAATGTAAGTGTTTATATATTCTTTTTCTAAACATTTTTTCAGTTTTCCCCACATGGTACATATCACATTTATCACAAATTGCAATATAAATCAACCTCGGGTAGCACAATTCCCTTTACCCAATCTGATGTGCCTAGAAATACCTTTAACTTCCATAGAATCAGCTTCCAAAATGTAGGGACATTGCTTACATGAACCACACATTCTAGTACCATTCAAAGCTAAAGGAGATGCAATATAAGTTTGTTCAAAAAGATTTTTGAAATTTCTTCCAGTTTTATGTACAAAAAGGGGTCCTTGACCCAAAATTTCCAGAACATCTGGATTCCCTTTAAAAATTATCCAAATGTTAGCCATAATATCCCTAACTTCTTTGGACCCAAAACCATAAGGGACCACCATACCACTAGAAAAATCTTTGTTAGAAGTAGTCTCTGTCTTTTTTGGCATTATGCCTACAGTTTTGTCACCTAAGAGGGGTTTATACTTCTTTCCCCAGCCTGATAAAACTTCATCAACTGCTTTCTGCAACTTATTAACTAAGTAGCCTCTATTTTTAAACATTCCCTCAATTTTAACTACTGTTTTAAATATGTCCACCTCAGAACACATACTAGCAGCTCAAACCAACTGGCCCTTAAAAATATCCTTTTTCCTATGCTTAGGATGATTGCTATGAAAATCCAAATAGTGGTTGGAAAATGTTTCTTTTCTATAAATTCTACATGCAAAAAAAAACCCCTCACCTCATCCTTGTACAGTGCAATCTCAAAATAATTAATAGAAACACTATTCGTGGTGGAAGTAAACTTACATATGTACACATATTGATTAAATAATCTACAAAATAATCAGCTATCTCAGTGGTATCATTCCCCAAAATAAAATTATCATCTAAAAAATGATAATATGCTACCCAGTTCTTAGAATATGTGGAACAAAAGACATGCCCTTTCTCCCAGGTACAGAGAACTAAATTAGCATAAATGGGTGCTCAGCTGGCACCCATAGCTACCCCTGAAATGTGTTTAAAATAGTCAGTCTTGAAGGTGAAAAAATTATTAAGTAAAACATATTCCATAGCCGACATAAAATTAATCAACTATTCACTAAATCTTATAAGGCCCCGAATCGCTTCATAAAATAAGTCTAAGCCTTCTTTATGTGGAATAGATGTGAATAAATCAACCACATCGATAGTAGAAAAAGAGCAAGCTTCACTGTACCAATTCATATCTATCATAGTAAGAAAATCCCAAGAATCTTTCAGTAAGTAAGGGACCATGTTCATACAGTTTTTAAGGATCCTGTTGATAATCACCCCCAAAGAGTAAGTGGGGCTATTGTGGGCTGAAATAATAACCCTAAAAAGTGGCTATTCTATGTCTTTATGGAATTTTGGAGTACCAAAAGCCACTAGAATCAGGGGGTGCTCATTTCTAAGTAATCAAATATACCTTTGGAAATAGCACCCTGAAAAAGGGACTCTTCCAAGAAAAACTGTATTTTCCTATGAGCTATAGACTTCATTCTTTGAGGCTTCATGATAACTGGTAGTGTCATAGAATAATAATAAAAGATTGTTAACATAATCCATCTTATTAAATACCACAATACTCCTCCCTTGTCTGGCTTCATGATTCTTAAGATTTCATTTTTCCTTATTTCCTGCATTAAATTGAATCCACCCTTGGTTAAATTAAAAAAAAAATCTACTTTTGTTATAAGCCAAAGCATGATGAAATTCTGATAAACAGGCTTTTCATAAGCTGAAATAATAGGATGCAAAGGGGGTTAAAACAGCTCTTCTTCTTCAAAGCCAAATCATGGCCAACCTTATCAGTTTTTTTATGTTGTTCTTTAAACATAAGTTCAAAATTAACTGTCTCGTGAACTTAAATAACATCCACAACCCCCACTTTAAAAGAGGGTACAAATAGGTTCATAGGTGTGTACTAGGCTAATGGCCCTGGAGCCTTTACAAGCCTAGACCATAGAAGTGCCCCGGCATCCCTTCTTAAAAACTGTAAAATGTGTTTCATCTAGTACATAATTGAAAATGTTAAAATCATGAAAAGTATTAAGTTTACCTTCATAAGTTGTTAATATTTTATTACTTAAAATTACTTTCTGTGGTTGTGAAATATTCATTTTCTCTAAGTTTTTCCTATGCCGCTGCCTACAGAGAGTGGTCCTGGGGTAAAAAAAAATGTCTTTTTCTTATTTTCAATTCTTTCCAATCTTCTAAAGGGTGGGTAATGGGTGTCATATTCCCTAGCAGCTTCATTAACATCATTCACAGCTGTATAAACATTATACGGAACTTGGTCATATCCTTCATGAGATACACACTGCTCCCTATCTTTATGGTTCCCTTGATAAAATTCAAGCAGGGGATAAACTCTATTTTTGCTATATTCATTTTCATCCCTTACTATTTTTTTCCATTTATGTTCCAAATTATCTTTAACATTAAGCTCTGCTTTCTTAAAAGATTTTCATATTTGTGCTTATTTGACTCAAACAATAAATCTTCCAACAATGCTAAATTCAATTTCTCCAAATCATCTAATAAACTTTTTATATGTACATTATTAATTTTTATAATAAAAGACATAAGCTGAAAACCAAACTGGTCAAACATCTCAACAAGTTCAACAGTCTCAGTTTTGTCTAAAACAAGCCCATTAGGAAACATAAATCCTTATTCCCTTGTGCACTCGCTTATTTCTGAAACTTTCACTTAAAGATTGTCACATTGCAGGTTTTGTACCTTAAACAACTTTTTCCTCCAGTTCTGCCAAACTATTCCAGTAAGATTTTGGCTCCTGTCTTTGCTGAACCTTGGTTTCAACAACTTGAAATGAAACCTTCCTTCAAATCCAGTTGTTAAAGTTAATGTTTCCTGGGTTATACGTTTATTCTTCAGTCTCTTTAGGTAAACCCTGCCTTCACACATTTGGCTGTTATCCAAAAAGTCCCCTTGATTACCAAGTCTCAAACATGGAGGATTTATAACTTCCTTCCCTTTAAGTGGCTCAAGGAATTGTGGGACTTGTAGTTTCTCCATTTTCTGATCCAGGCTGGTAACATGCTGTGTTAAAAGTCTAATAAGCTGTGTTAATTTCCCACTCTGTGTCTGTGACTCAGACTCAATTTCAATACTGGGCTCAACATTAACAATGCAACCATTGTGAAGCACACCACCTTTATTAACCCACTCCATAAAAGCAAATTCATGAACTCAGCACACATAGGTGGTGATTAAGTAATAAATAAATGCATGTTCCAAATACCCCCAAATATGTATCACCCTGACATGCACTTTCAAGTGGTGATAATAATACCCCCCTTTATGTGTCACCCTCATATGCACTTTCTGGTGGAGCATGGCTGCCTTCACTATTATTTGTCATTGTGATATGCACTTCCAGGTTGTGATGATAATACCACCCCTGTTATGTGTCATCCACCGGACCTCACCCTGTGCTGGTGATAACACCCCCATTATGTGTCACCCTGACATGTACATTCAGGTGGTGATGATAATACTCTCCATTATGTGTCACCCATTGGAACTCATCATGTGGTGATAATAATACCCCCCATTTTCTGCCACCCTTACATGCACTTTCAGGTGGTGATAAAAATACCCCCTCCAAATATGTGCCACCCTGACATGCACTTTCAGTTGTTGGTGATTATACCTTCCAATTACTTGTCACCCTGACATGCAGTTTCAGATGTTGATGCTAATACCCCCATCATGTGTCACCCTGACATGCACTTTCAGGTGGGTATGATAATGCTTCACCTTTCAGATCTTATTAAGCCACACCTTGATATACACTTTCAGGTGGTGCTGATAATATCCATCATTATGTGTCACTCTGACATGCACTTTTAGGTGGTAATGATGACAGCCCCCCCATTATCTATCACCTATCAGACCTCATCCTGTGGTGATGATAATACCCCCTCCATTAAGTGTCATGCATCAGACCTCATCATGTGGTGATGATGATACCTCCCCCATTATGTGTCACCCTGACATGCATTTTCATGTGGTGATGATAATACACACACAATATGTGCAATCCTCACATATACTTCTAGGTAGTGATGACAATACACCACATTATGTGTCACCATAACATGCACTTTGAGGTAGGGATGATAATATCCCCCATTATGGGTCACCCATTGGACCTTATCATTGATAATGATAATAACCACCCATTTTGTGTCAGCCATCAGACCTCATCATCTAGTGATAATAAACTGCCTATGATGTGTCACTCTTACATGCACTTTCAGGTGGTGATAATAATACCTCCATTATGTGTCACCGTGATATGCACTTTCAGATGGTGTTAATAGTATCCCCCATTATTTGTCAACCTAACATGCATTTTCAGGTGGTGATGATAATACCACACCATTTTGTGTCATCCTGAAATGCACATTCAGGTTGTGATAGTAATACCCACATTATGTGTTACCCAGACATGCACTTCCAGGTGGTGATCATAATAACCCCCCATTATGTGTCACCCTGACGTGCATCTTCAAGTGGTGATGATCTTCTTTTTCCACTTTTCCCAGGTAGGGGTCACCACAACAGATCACCTGTACACTCATGATTAGCAATAGAGTTTTACCGTGTTGTATTGCCAGCCCAACCTTCCACAGAAGGTACACACATGCACGCACTCACAACTAGAGCCAATTTAGAGTGTCCAAGCCACCTAGAGCATGTCTTTGGGATGTGGGAGGAATCCAGGGCATCCGGAGGAAACCCATGCAACCACATGGAGGACATGCAGACTCTGCACATAAGGTACCCCAGCCGAGGATAGAACCAGAGAACCTCTTGCTGTGAGGTGGCAACACTAACCACTGCACCAGCATGGCTGCCCTCAAGTGGTGATGATAATAACTCCATTATGTGTTACTTTGACATTCACTTTCAGATCATGATCATAATTCCACCATTATGTGTCACTCTGACATGCACTTTCTGGTAGTAATGATATTATCCCTGCATTATGTGTCACCTATTGGACTTTACCTAGTGATGATGATAATACACCCCCATTATGGGAAACCCATCGCCCCTCATCATGCAGTGTTGGTAACACCCCCCATTACCTGTCAACCTGACATGCACATTTAGGTTGTGATGATAATACCGCATTATGTGTCATCTATCAGACCTCATCATTTGGTAATGATAATACCCCAACATTATGTGTCACCCATCAGACCTCATCATGTGGTGATTATAATTCCACCCATTATGTGTCACCCTGACATGCACTTTTAGATGGTGATGATAATACCCCCATTATTTGTTACCTTGGAATGTACTTTCAGGTGGTAATGAAAATATTCCCCCCATTATGTGTAACACTGACATGTTCTTTGAGGTGGTGATGATAATACCCCCATGTCGTGTGTTACCATGACATGCACTTTCAAGTGGTGATGACAATACTCACATTGTGTGCCACCCTGACATGCACTTTCAGATGGTGATGATAATCCCCCCATTATGTATTACCCTGACATGTACTTTCAGGTTCTGATGATAATAACCCCCCATTATGTGGCACCCTGACATAAACTTCCTGATGGTGATCATAATACTCCCTATTATATGTCACCCTGGCATTCATTTCTAGGTGGAGATGACAAAACCACCCCCATTTAGTGTCACCCACTCATTTCTAGGAGGAGATGATAAAACCACCCCCATTAAGTATCACCCTTGGGACCTCATCATGTCCCCCATTATGTGTCACACTGACATGCACTTTCAGGTAGTGATGATAATACCCCCATTATATGTTACCTTGACATCCACTTTCAGGGGGTGATGATAATATCCCACCATTTGTGTCACCCTGACATGAATCTACAGGTGGTGATTGTAATAACCCCCATTATGAATCACGCAGACATGCACTTTCAAGTGGTAATCATAACACCCCCTATTATGTGTCACCCTGACATGCACTTTTAGGTTGTGATGGCAATACCCCCCCCATTATGTGTCACCCTGACATGCGCTTTCATATGGTGATGATAGTATCCCCTCACTATGTGTCACCCTGATGTGTACTTTTAGGTGGTGATGAAAATACCCCCCCCTATATGTGCCACCCTTATGTGTACATTCATGTAGTCATGATAATACCACCCATTTATGTGTCACGCTGGCATGTACTTTCATGTGGGGATGATATTACCCCTGCATTATGTGTCACCCATTGGAATTCATCATGTGATGATAATACCCATGCAATTTGTGTCACCCATCATTCCTTATTATGCAATGATGATCATACCACACATTATTTTTTACCCTGACATGCTCTTTCAGGTGATGATGATGATGACACTCACCCATTATGTGTCACCCTAACATGCACTTTGAGGAGGTGATGATAATACTCCCCATTATGTGTCATGCATTAGAACTCATAATGTGGTGATAATTCCTCCCATTATGTGCCACCCTGACATGCACTTTCAGGTGGTGGTAATAATACCCCCATCAATTATGTGTCACCCTGACATGCTCTTTTAGGTGGTGAAAATAATACCCCAAATATGTGTCACCCTGACATGCACTTCCAGGTGGTGATAATAATAATACACCCCATTATGTGTCACCCTCATATGCACTTTCTGGAGAGATGAAAATACCCCCCATTATGTGTCACTGTGATAAGCACTTCCAGGTAGTGATGTTAATAACATCCCCATTATGTGTCACCCATGTGACCTTATTTTGTGCTGATGATAATACACCCCAATTATGTGTCACCCTGGCATGCACTTTCATGTGGTGATGATATTACCCCCCAGTACATGCCACCCTGACATGTACTTTCAGGTAGTGATAATAATACCTCCTCCAATTATATGTCACTCTGACATGCACTTTCATGTGTTGGTGATGATACCCTACAATTATGTGTCACCCTAACATGCACTTTAAGATGTTGATGATAATATCCTCATTATGTGTCACCCTGACATGCACTTTCAGATGGGGATGATAATTGCTGGGTTATTGGTCACCCATCAGACCTTATCATATGATGATGATAATAAACCATTTTGTGTCACACATCGAACCTCATAACCTGGTGATAATAATACCCCCTTATGTGTCAACTTTACATGCACTTGCAGGTGGTGATAATAATACCCCCCATTATGTGTCACCCTGACTTCCACTTTCAGGTGGTGATGATAATTCCAATGTCTGTCACCCTGACATGCACCTTCCAGTGGTGATGATAATACCTGCATTATGTGTCACCCTGACATAAACTTTCAGATCACAATGATAATACCCAGCCATTATCTGTCATCCTGACATGCACTTTCAGGTGTTGATGATAATATCCCCTATTATGTTTCACCCTGACATGCACTTTCAGGTTGTGATGGTAATACCCCACATTATGTGTCACCCTGACTTGCACTTTTAGATGGTGATGATAATTCCCCCATTGTGTGTCACCCTGACTTGTACCTTCAAGTGGTTATGATAATATCTCCATTATGTGTCACCCTGACATGCACTTTCAGATCATGATGATAATACACCCATTATGTATCACTCTGACATGCAC
The DNA here is from genome assembly GCF_019279795.1 of Protopterus annectens. Classification (NCBI taxonomy): domain Eukaryota; kingdom Metazoa; phylum Chordata; order Ceratodontiformes; family Protopteridae; genus Protopterus; species Protopterus annectens. The sequence goes on from NC_056731.1 coordinate 751,764,749, forward strand.
TTTCAGGTAGTAATGATATTACCCCTGCATTATGTGTCACCCATTGGACTTCATCAAATGGTGATAATAATACACCCCATTATGGGAAACCCATTGTCCCTCATAATGCGGCGATGAAAATATCCAGCCATTATCTGTCATCCTTACAAACACTTTCAAGTGATGATGGTAATACCCCTCCATTTTGTGTCACCTATTAGACCTCATCATGTGGTAATGATAATACCCTACCATTATGTGTCACCCATCAGACCTCCTCATGTGGTAATGATAATTCCACCAATTATGTGTCACCCTGACATGCACTTTCAGGTGGTGATGATAATATCCCCCATTGTGTGTCACCCTGACATGCACTTTTAGGTGGTGATGAAAACACTGACTCTATATGTGCCACCCTCACATGTACGTTCAGGTAGTGATAATTCCACCCTTTATGTGTCACTGTGACATGTACTTTCAGGTGGGGATGATAATGCCCTGCCCACTATGGGTCACCCATTGGACCTTATCATGTGATTATGATAATACCCACCCATTTTGTGCCACTCATCTTCTCTCATCATGTGGTTATGATAATACCCACCATTATTTATCACCCAGGCATGCATTTTCAGGTGGTGATGATAATACATCCTCATGATGTATCATCCTGTCATGCTCTTTCACGAGGAGATGATAACCTTCACTATGTGTCTCTGAGATGCACTTTCAGGTGGCAATGATAATTCTCAGCAATTATTTGTCAGCCTGACATGCACTTTCAGGTGATGATGATGATAACCCACCATTATGTGTCACCCTGACATGCACTTTCAGGTGGTGAGGATAATATTCCCCATTAAATGTCACCCTGATATGCACTTTCAGGTGGTGAGGATAATGCCCCATATTAGGTGTCACCAATTGGACCTTTACACGTAGTAATGATAATAACCCCCCATTATGTGTTACCTTGGCATGATGACAATAATCCCCATTATGTATCACTGTGACAAGCACCTTCAGATGGTGATGATAATACCTCCCACTGTGTGTCACCCTGAAATGCACTTTCAGGTGGTGACAATAATACTTCCCATTATGAGTCACCCATGGGACCTCATCTTGTGGTGAGAATAATGCCCCTATTATACGTCGCCCTGACATAAATTTTCACATGGGATGATAACCCCCCCCTGTTATGTGTCAGCTTGACATGCAGTTTCAGGTGGTTATGATAATACCCTAGCAATATGTGTCACACTGACATTCACTTTCATGTGTTGAGGATAATTCCCCCATTAAGTGCCATCCAGGCATGCACTTTCAGGTGGTGATTATAATACCCCCATTATGTGTCACCGATTGCACCTCATCATGTGATGATGATAATACCCATGCATTTTGTATCATCCATTGGACTTCATCAAGTGGTGATAATAATACACCCCCATTATGGGAAACCCACTGTCCCTCATAATGCGGTGATGAAAATATCCAGCCATTATCTATCATCCTGACAAGCACTTTCAAGTGGTGATGGTAATACCCCTCCATTTTGTGTCACCTATCAGACCTCATCATGTGGTAATGATAATACCCTACCATTATGTGTCACCAATCAGACCTCCTCATGTGGTAATGATAATTCCACCAATTATGTGTCACCCTGACATGCACGTTCAGGTGGTGATGATAATATCCCCCATTGTGTGTCACCCTGACATGCACTTTCAGGTGGTGATGATAATGCCCCCATTATGAGTATCCCAGACATGCACTTTCTGGTGGTGATCATAATACACCAACATTATGTGTCACCCTTCAGACATCATCATGCACTTTCAGGTTGTGATGGTAATACCCCCGATTATGTGTCACCCTGACATGCACTTTTAGGTGGTGATGAAAATACTGACCATATATGTTCCACCCTCACATGTACGTTCAGGTAGTGATAATACCACCCTTTATGTGTCACTGTGACATGTACATTTAGGTGGGGATGATAATACCCTGCCCATTATGGGTCACCCATTGGACCTTCTCATGTGATGATGATAAAACCCACCCATTTTGTGCCACTCATCTTCTCTCATCATGCGGTGATGATAATACCAACCATTATTTATCACCCAGGCATGCATTTTCAGGTGGTGATGATAATACATCCTCATGATGTATCATCCTGTCATGCTCTTTCACGAGGAGATGATAACCTTCAGTATGTGTCTGTCAAAGGAAAAATAACTTCAAAATGATCAATACATGGCAGATTCAGGTTAAGGCACTTTAATCTTGCAGCAAGGATACAAAAATGTGCTAATACAGAGTTTGTCTAACTAGTATCAGGAAGTGAAACTACTTTCATACATTTCTTACAAGGTATTACCTACTAAGCTGACGTAATGAATCACAAGTTCTTTCAATATTATTTCTCAGCAGCTGTTTGTCCATGATTTTCTGCTGGCATATCAAGTTTACAAAAAAAACTTCCTAAGAAAAACAATGTGGCCTTAATGACCACCGGTCAGATACAACTTTCTCACTATGCAATGTTACCATTCAAGGTACTATGGCTAATTCGAGCACAAAGCAAGTATAGATTACAGTTCATTTCTTCAAGCAGTCTTTGTCTGATGTATCCCTTCTTTTCCGCAGCTGTGCATTTTCTCATAACATGAACAGAGCTGATTGTTCATATTTAATCACATTATAGAAAACAGTATTGTTCTATTCATTCACTATTCATTCATTTTCCTGACGTAGCAGATAATCACCTGCTTCTCAGTACATTTCCAAAAGGCATAAACATGAATTTTGCTGTGCTAGCAAATACTAGTTCAGAGAGCATCTTGCAATTTCAGAAAGCATACTGCAGTTTGAAAAAGCATCTTATAATTTCATACAGAATTAAGCTGTACATAAAATAGAATGAAATGTGTTAACCCTTTTAGCTTCTAATAAGCACTAAACATATACATTGATACATATTTTTCTAACATTTCCCCCGTTAATACTTTTATTCTATTTTCAAAAGCATAAACAGTTGCTTCTTCTCCTAACCTCTTTCCATTTAGAATTTGCAGTTAAGAGAGTCATTCACTTTAAACTCATGAAAGCGTTTCACTCCTCAACAGTTCTTCAGTTTCAGTACTTTGATATAAAGTCTCATAAACTGACACGTCTATAAAATCTTTGATCAATCTTTTCATGCAAGGAATACCACAACAAACGCACACTCCTAATAGGAGTAATCCTACACAAATGGCAATCAGGATGTTAATTAGGATGCTACCCCACCCCCCAAACAAATTCTGGAAAAAATCCATTAGTGGGTTTGGGCCTGGTTTGGTCATGGCTGACACTTGCTGAATCACCTCGAGATGGTCATTTATCTCATGCCGGTTGTCAGGAATATATGAACAGCACTCCTCTTTTATTAAAGCACATGTACCACTTTTCGCCGCTAGGGTGAAGTCAAGAGCCATGCGGTTTTTAAGCACCACGTTTCTCATAGCATTCAGTTCATCAGTCATTAACACGAGAGCAGAAAAAGTTGCATTACTCATTACTTCAAGAAGTTTGGACAGTTTTCTCAGCTCCCAAATTGATTTCACTGCACCATATGCAGGGGCTATACCTGCCCATGATATGATAGTGTCACTCAAGTCCATGTGTGTCAGTTTGTCTTTATTTTTTATGGAATTATGGTTTCTCCAGCCTGCCTCGATTCGTCCCACTGGATTTTCAGGCCTTCTGATTGGATTTCCGGTTTTCTTGGTGACCTCTCTGACATTTCGAATCTTTCCCTGAGGTAAGACTGCAGTGTGTCATATGGCCGGAACCAGGTAACCCAAAAAAACAACTGCCGGACCATTTCTCAGGTAACCATTTGTATGCCTTTTTCCCACAAACAAAATAACAATTCTCTACTTTAGTATTAATATACACTTGCCTTGCATGAAACATTTTCTTATCAATAATAGATAGTTGTTTTAAAAGTACAGGATTATGTTGTATTTCATCAATAGTCTTATAAATCGACTCGAGATATGAGTCATAGTTTGTATCACAGATATAACCTGCATTATTGGCTTTGGTATATCATTTGTAAGGAATAGTCACATTACAATTACTCCAACCTGCCTGAACAGTATCATTTTTATAAAAACATACAATTCCCTTTTGTGTAGCAGGCAGGTACAACGCTATTTTGTCTTGTGATTTTACAGTTGTAGTATCAAAAAGAAAATTTTCCCAGGTCTCATTGACCCCTAGGGGGACAGCAATCATTAATAACCCTCCGTATGCTGTTGGTATAGCTGTGCAGATCCAGCAATTCGAAACATTAAAAGTTTCTGCATACACATATTTAATTGCTTGGTAAGTATTAAAGTTCGGATGCCAGTCTATGAATAATTCACGTTTATTCAGTTCAGCTCATGTGGCTGGAAAAAGGAATGGCCATAACAAAAAGATTAATGTTATCAATATGGTTAACAGAATGATCATGCAATACTTCTGAGGTTGTTCAGCATTTCTATTTGCTCCGTATCTGGTCATTTTGTTCTTGTGTAATAGTAACAAGTTTTTTGTCCAGTTCAAAGTTTTTAACCAATTTACAGTGTGTCAGATGTATCCAGGATGCGCACTCTGCGATCTTGACTGCAGTAGGAGTTGACAGTAGCACTTGATACGGCCCTTCCCACTTCAGTGTGGTCCAATTCCTCTTCTTAATTACTTTCATCCAGACCCGCATGCCTGGGACTACTGCTGCTTCTGATGGTCTGGTTTGTTTTTTATCTGAAACAGAATTCAACTGCAAAAGTTGTTTATTACTTAGAAGTCATCTCATGTATTCTGCAAGTGAACCATCAGCCTCCTGGTCTGCAGGCATGAGAGGATTCCACTGAGGTATATAATATGCCCTCCCAAACAGTATTTCAAAAGGAGTTAACCCCTTTGCATTTGGAACAGTTCTCATTCTCAACAATGCCAGAGGCAGGCAGTGCACCCAGTTCTTCTGTGTCTCGCTAATCAATTTCCTAAGCTTATTTTTCAGAACCCCATTATGCCTCTCTACTAATCCTGTGGATTGGGGGTGGTATGCACAATGGTTCTTTAAAGAAATTCTGAAATAACGGCTCAACTGTTGTACGGTTTGAGTTACAAAGTGTGTGCCATTGTCACTGTAGATCTTTTCTGGTATGCCAAATGTAGGCATAATTTCTTTAATGAGGACTTTTGCAACAGTAGCTGCATCTGGATTTTTGGTTGGAAAAGCTTTCACCCATTGGGGAAACATATCTATAATGACAAGACAGTATTTCTTATTTTCATATTTGTTTAGTTCTATGAAATCCATACAGATAGTAAGAAACGGGTATGGTGGTGTTGGGAAACTCCCTTGCTTAGGCTTCAGTGCCCCCTGTGCATGATGCCTGTTACAAACATGGCATGCTGCACAAAAATGTTTTGTGTAGTTTGTAAATCCATATGCAGTGAACACTCGGTTCACTAACTGTACCATCCCCCCTGTTGAGACATGGCACTGCCCATGGCTCAACAAAGCTGCATATCTAAACAAGTTAGACGGCAAAATTGGTTTTCCTTCTTTGGAGATGTACAGCCCTTTCTCAAGAATTGCTCCTCATTTTTTCCATTTCTGTTTTTCTATATTTGTAGTAAGTGTCTGCATTGTTTTTAACATTTCTAAATCTAAAATCTCAGAAGGTTGTAATTCCTCACTCAAAAGAAATACTTCTGAAGTTGAAGCTGCCTTCTTTGCAGCTGTATCAGCTCTCGCATTACCTTTTGAAATCCTATCCTGTTGCTTAGTATGAGCTATGCATTTACAAATAGCTACTTTCTGAGGTAACTGAATAGATTCTAACAAATCTAAAATAAATTGCGCATGATTAATCGGTTTACCAGTAGATGTTATCATTCCTCTATTTTTCCACTGTTGTGCAAAAACATGTACAGTAGAAAAAGCGTACTGGTTGTCAGTAAAAATGTTCACACATTTACCCTTTGCCAAGGTACATGCCCTTGTCAAAGCAATCAATTCTGCTGCCTGTGCAGATAAGTTGTGTGGTAAAGACTTTGCTTCTAAAATCTCAGTATCAGAAACTACTGCATACCCCACTAGATTCTGTCCTGTAGGACCCCTTCTGTATGAGCCGTCCATGTAATATGTCACCTCGGCATTATCCAAGGGAACATCCATTAGATCTTTTCTAGGCAGTGTCTTTTGCTCAATCTCCTGCAGGCAGCTGTGTGGTGTGCCATCTGCAGGGGTCAGAAGCAAGGTAGATGGGTTTAAAGTTGTACGTCATTCAATTGTCATATGAGGTTGGCTCAAGAGTATAGCCATATAGGAAAGATGTCTAGCAGGAGAAAGATATGCTACTTTTTCTTGCAGTAAAATAATTGCAACTGCATGAGGCACTCTCAATGTGAGAGGGTGGAACAACACTACTGAGGCCAAAGCCTGTACTGCCATTGCAGCTGCAACTACTGCTTGTACACAGTGGGGCAGGGATCGCGCCACTGGGTCCAGCTGTGATGAATAATAAGCTGTGGGGCGTTGCTTATCCCCATGCTGCTGTGTTAACACTGATGTCATGTAACCTTGCTTAGAATCTACAGTTTGAAAAAAACGTTTATGATAGTTTGGTAATCCTAAAACTAATGAGGATGCTATCAGTTGTTTCAGTTTGCAGAAAGCTGATTCTGCTTCTGGTGTCCATTGTAATAAATTGTGTTCTGCCATAGGCTTCTTGTATATTAAGTTGGTCAGTGGAGCAGATTCCAAAGCATAGTTTGGAATCCAACTCCAACAGAAATTAATCATGTCCAGGAAGGACATCATTTCCTTCTTGGTAGTTTGGTTTGGGTGCTTGTAAAATTGCTATTATTCTATCTTCATCTAATGTTCTGCCTTCTTTGGACATTACATATCCCAGGTATTTAACCTGTTTTCTCCAAAGCTGCAATTTGTTTTTGTTTACTTTGTGTCCTTGAGTGGCTAGAAATTGTAGTAATGCTATGGTATCTTCCCTGCATTCTTGCTGGGTGGGGGCTGCCAGCAGGATGTCGTCTACATAAAGCAGAATTTGGCTGCCTCTTGGTGGGCTAAATCTTGCCAAGTTGCTTGCCATCTCTTGTGCAAATATTGTTGGGCTTTCACAATACCACTGTGGTAGTTGCATGTTTGTGTACCTTTTCCCCTGAAATGTGAATGCAAACCAATGTTGGCTGTCAGGGTGTATCGGTATTGAAAAGAATGCATTGCTAATATCTACCACAGAAAAATATTTCTGTTGAGGTTTTAAATCATTCAACAAGGTGTGTGGATCTGCACCGTAGGTTCTTTAGGTATTACTGCATCATTAACAGCTTGTGAGTCTTGGACCATACGCCATTCCCCATTTGCTTTCCTAACAGGAAATAAGGGTGTGTTACATGGTGAATCAGGAGATTCTACCAGTACTCCTTCCTTAAGTAAAGCTGCTATTATAGGTTTGATTCCTATTTCTGCATCCTTCCTTAAGGGATACTGTCTCTTTTGAGGTCTGAATGCTGATTTTGGTGTAATGGTAACTGGTCCTGCTGTATGAATTAGTCCTACATCTGATTTCCCTGTTGACCAGAGAGTTTCTGGTATGCTCTGTAAAGCTTTTTCTTCCTCTTCTAGTAAGAGTGCTAATCAGCCGTCCTCACTAGACTGCAAGTGTACAGCTGGGTGTGTCTACGTTATCCAATTTAGCTTCTGCTTTTGTATTCCCTGTTCTGATAATGCTAACTCCGTTTGTTTTTCCCACTTAGTGACTTTTTCTCCAAGATCTGCCCATTTCACATTCTTGTCTTTAGTTAAACTAACAGGTGGTAATTGATTAGCTTTATAGAGTGCAAAGAATTCCTGGGGCAATGAACAGCTAACTATACTGTTCCCTTCTGTGTCCCAGTACAGATTACGTAATACTAATCTGTTTGCATGGTTTTTAAACAGTTCTTGCTCATATTCCTTATCAGGTCCTGGTGTGCTACAATAATACAGAGTACAGTGCAACAAATGTTGTTTATCAGTGTCAATGGAGGGGAACTTACTAATGGCTATGTTCATCAGTTCTTCGGTTACTGCCCCTGGACCAGTCATGTCTAAGTCCTGGCTGTACCAATAAAATGTTTCACCCTCCAGTCGCACCACAAAAGTATCCATTTGTCGCTGTGCTTCCATACCCTGCATAGTTGGTACTACTGCTATGCCAAATATCTGCATAAGATCTCTGCCCAAAAGGTTCACTGGGCATTTTGCAGAAACAACAATTTTGCTTTTCTGGGTCATCCCTGAAACAGGGTCAGTTATTGCTATGTTATGGGAGAGTGGCTCCCGATACAGCTGTCCATTAGCTGCCTTCACTAATATGTAATCAAGTGATTCTGAATTTTCTGGTAGTTTGGAAGGCTGTATCAGGATTCGTGAAGCCCCTGAGTCACACAGGAATTTAACTTCCCGCCCCACTACCAGAAGTGTAACTTCCGGTTTTGTGTCTGCTAAATAGAGCTCTAGGCTCAATAATGCTAAGTCCAAAATTTCACTTTCTTCACCATCTGTGATTTCTTGTACTTCCTCTATTTCTTCTATGACATTCTCTACTCCCTCTAAAACATTTGCATTTGTCTTTTCTTGGTTATTCCCTTCTAGTGATTCTTGACTATCATATAGTCAGTCCTCACCCTCCTTATCTTCCATGGCTACCTTCTTGTTTTGCTTGCACTCCCTTGCTAAATGTCCCTTTTTTCTGCATTTAAAACACTCACCTCTTTTCTTTCTCTCTTCAAACTCTTCTGATCGTTTGTCAGATTGTTTGTTTCCCTGGGCATTTTTCTTGCCCCTTTCCCCAGATTGTACTACATAAACTTCTGTTCCATCTTCTACAGCAAATACTTGGGCTTTCTTTTTCTTTTTACTATTAAAATGCCTTTTGGCATGCCTAGCATATTCAAGTAGTGACTGTAATCTACTTGTACGATGGTCTACTATGTGCTTTGTAATAAAGCTGCTTATAGGCAAAATACTGCCTTTCAAAAATGCATTCTTTAATTGCTGCTCATATGGGGAATCATGTGTTTGATCTTCAGGTACCTGCATTCCACAATGGTTATTAAAACACTCTAATAATCTAGCATAATATCTGTCAACAGTTTCACCTTCCTGTTGAATGCATTGATTAATGCAAGTCCAGTCTGCCCTAGGCTTCCATTTTTCAGACATTCGGTCTGTCAGACCTTTCACTCTGTTATCTAGTTCAGCGTTAATATGGGGAAGTGGCTTATGTTCTGCATCACGGGGATTCCAGTTGCCACTGATTATGTGCCAATCTGGACCTACGATCTGTCTGACTACTTTTTCTACTTCTTCTCCATTCAAATGATAACTTAACCTCATGCCCTGTAAGTCTTCTAAGAATTTTTTAAAATTAACTTTTGGATGGGGAATTCCCTCTGTGGCTTTCCGGATGTCTTCCGGTGTCCACGGTCTATATACTAGGAGAATCGGGTCCTGTCCTACTTGTCCTGCCTGTGGATTTGGTACTTCTATGAGTGGACATATCTCTTCTATACTCATAGCTCGTGAATTTTTTTTTATTTCATATAACTCAGGATGCCCTCTTAAGTTACATGTTTGAGACCTAGTCTTGATGGGATCTCTAACATACGGTCTTGGCTTTGAGGTAACAACTGGGTATAGTGGAGGTGGATCAGCTTGTCCACTCACTTCATATTCTGGTGCGGAAAGTGGGGGGAGTGGAGGGGCTGATGCAATCACCAAATTATTGTCTTCTTTATCTATAAACATAGCTTTTGAATTATTACTTTTCTGTTCTCTACGGTTTGGTTCCTCAATCCACCTGTGTGCCTGAGGAATACCCAATTGACGTTGCCTTTTTACCTGACATTTTGCATCAGTTTTAAGCTGCTTGACAAGTTTGACAAGCGAGGATTTTTCTAATTTACCATTAAATTCATGTGTATTAACCCATTTTGTATAGTATCTAACATTGTCGGCACGCTCTAATTACATATATTTTGCATCTTCGGTTAGCAGTGGGTTTTGGGAACTTTTTGTGCACTTATTACCCATATTGTTCTGATTGTTAAAAAATATTACGTAACCCTTCTTATTCTCACGTGGTACCACGATTTTTCTGTTTCCCAGTTTATCTAGAATAACTGTCTTACCTATTCTGTTTCCCAGATCTATGACAAGACTGCAATCTTTCTGTCCCTGACTTACAACAACAAATCTCCTGACAGATATTTCCAATCAAGTCCCTGATCTAAAACAGAAAAAAGGTAAATCTCACTTTATCTGAGCCTCCGTGATTGACCCTCTCCTGGTTCGTACAGCAACTCGTCCTCCAGTCGCAGATCAGAAAAGTGGCTGGCCTCTTTTGAACAACAATTCAGTCAGAGGTCTTTCAAAGCAGAAGAACCAATGTGGTTTCTTCCCCGTACGGTTTCATGCCACCTGGCCCATCTGACCTGAGGCGAAGTGAGAGTTTCCGGTCCGGCGGACCAATCTGTCAAAGGGAAAATGACTTCAAAGTTATCAATACACGGCAGGTTCAGGTTAAGGCACTTTAATCTTGCAGCAAGGAGACAAAAACATGCTAATACAGAGTTTGTCTAACTAGAATCAGGAAGTGAAACTACTTTTATACATTTCTTACAAGGTATTGCCTACTAAGCTGACATAATGAATCACAAGTTCTTTCAATATTATTTCTCAGCAGCTGTTTGTCCATGATTTTCTGCTGGCATATCAAGTTTACAAAAAAAACTTCCTAAGAAAAACAAAGTGGCCTTGATGACCAAGGGTCAGATACAACTTTCTCACTATGCAATGTTACCATTCAAGGTACTATGGCTAATTCAAGCAGAAAGCAAGTACAGATTACAGTTCATTTCTTCAAGCAGTCTTTGTCTGATGTATCTCTTCTTTTCTGCAGCTGTGCATGTTCTCATAACATGAACAGGGCTGATTGTTCATATTTAATCACATTATAGAAAACAGTATTGTTCTATTCATTCACTATTCATTCATTTTCCTGACCTAGCAGATAATCACCTGCTTCTCAGTACATTTCCAAAAGGCATAAACATGAATTTTGCTGTGCTAGCAAATACTAGGTCAGAGAGTATCTTGCAATTTTAGAAAGCATACTGCAGTTTGAAAAAACATCTTATAATTTCATACAGAATTAAGCTGTACATAAAATAGAATGAAATGTGTTAACCCTTTTAGCTTCTAATAAGCACTAAACATATACATTAATACATATTTTTCTAACAGTGTCTCTGAGATGCACTTTTAGGTAGCGATGATAATTCTCAGCAATTATTTGTCAGCCTGACATGCACTTTCAGGTGATGATGATGATAACCCACCATTATGTCACCCTGACATGCACTTTCAGGTGGTGAGGATAATATTTCCCATTAAATGTCACCCTGACATGCACTTTCAGGTGATGAGGATAATGCCCCATATTAGGTGTCACCAATTGGACCTCTACACATAGTAATGATAATAGCCCCCCATTATGTGTTACCTTGGCATGATGACAATAATCCCCATTATGTATCACTGTGACAAGCACCTTCAGATGCTGATGATAATGCCCCCCCCCCACTATGCATCACCCTGAAATGCACTTTCAGGTGGTGACAATAATACTTCCCATTATTAGTCACCCATGGGACCTCATCTTGTGGTGAGAATAATACGTCACCCTGACATACATTTTCACATGGGATGATACCCCCCCCCGTTATGTGTCAGCTTGACATGCAGTTTCAGGTGGTTATGATAATACCCTAGCAATATGTGTCACACTGACATTCACTTTCACGTGTTGAGGATAATTCCCCCATTAAGTGCCATCCAGGCATGCACTTTCAGGTGGTGATTATAATACCCCCATTATGTGTCACCAATTGCACCTCATCATGTGATGATGATAATACCCATGCATTTTGTATCATCCATTGGACCTCATCATGTGGTGATGATAATACACACTTATTTTGGTCACCCATTGCACTTCATCATGTGATGATGATAATACCCTCCCATTATGTGTCACTCTGACATGAACTTTCATCTGGTTATGAAAATACCCCCCATTATGTGTCACCCTAACATGCAATTTCAGGTGGTGGTGATGATAATACCCCCATTATATCTCACACTGATATCCACTTTCAGGTGGTGATGATAATACCCCTATCATCTGTAACCCATAGGACCTCATCATCTGATGATGATAACACCCCTTACTAAGGATCACCTGACATGCACTTTCTGGTGATGATGATAATACCGACCATTATGTTTCACCATGACAAGCCCTTTCAGGTGGTGATGATAATAACCCAAAGATAAAAAGAAGAGACATCCAGCAGAAGGGCCAATAAAAAACATGTCTGATGAGGTCTGATTTGCTGTTACAGAGCATGATAGCACTTACCTAGTTATTTTATGCTATGTTTTATCTGGGTGGCACATGAACTTTCAGGTGGTAATGATAATACCCCTCATTATGTGTCACTCTGACATACACTTTCAGGTGTTGATGGTAATACCTCCCCAATATGCCTCACCCTGACATGCACTTTAAGCTGGTGATAATTCTCCCCTTTATGTGTCACCCATCAGAACACATCATGTGGTGATGATAATACCCCCCCCATTATGTATCACCCGCACATGCATTTCCTGGTGCTGATGATAATACCCTTCCATTATGTGTCAGCCTGACATGCACTTTGTGGTGATTATGAAAATACCCTCAATCATGCGTCACCCATTGCATTTTTTCATGTGGTGAAGATAATATCCCTCCATTGTTTGTCACCATAGCATGCACTTTCAGGTAGTGATGATAATACCCCCCTCTTATGTATCACACATCGGACCTCATCATGTGATGATGATAATACTTCCCAGTATGATAAACCCATCGAAACTGATCATGCGGTGATGATAATCCCCCCATTATGTGGCACACATTGGACCTCATCATGTGTTGACAATATTACCCCCCCATTATGTGTCACACATTGGACCTCATTAAGTGGTGATGGTAATACCACCCATTATGTGTTACACACTGGACCTCATCATGAGATGATGGTAATACCCCCATTATGCAAATCCTGACCTGTACTTTCAGGTGGTGATGATAATACTCCCAGTTAGGTGACAACCACTAGACCTCATCATGTGATGATGATATACCCCCTGATTATATGTCACCGGAACATGCTCTTTAAGGTGCTGATGATTATGCCCTCCAATTATGGGGCACCCTGACATGGACTTTCAAGTGGTGATGATAATACCTACCATTATGTTTCACCCTGACATGCAGATTCAGGTGGTGGTGACAACACCCACCCATTATGTGTGAATCTGACATGCACTTTCAGGTGGTGATGATGACACCACTACATTATGTGTCACTCTGACATGCACTTTCAGGTGGTAATAATAATACCCCTCATTATGATTCAACCTGACATGTACTTTCAAGTGGTGGTGATAGTATCCTCCCATTACTCCACACCTATCGGACCTCATCAGTTGGTGATGATAATACTTCCACATTATGTGTCCCCCTGACATGAATTTTTAGGTGGTGATGATAATATTCCCACATTATGTATCACTTCAGATCTCATCATGTGGTGATGATAGTAGCAACCATTATGCAAAACACATCCGGCTTCAGCATGTGGTGATGATAATATCCGCAATTATGTATCATCCATTGGACCTCATCATGTGGTGGTGATAATACTCCCATTATGTGAAAAAACATTGATGCTCACCGTGTGGAAAAGATAATACCTCCCATTATACTTCACCATGACATAAATATTGAGGAGGTGATGCTAATACCCCCATGTGTCACCCTAACATGGAGTTCAGCTGGTGATGACACCCTCTCATTATGTGTCACCCTAACATGGAATTTCAGCTTATGATGACACCCTCTCATTATGTGTCACCCTAACATGGAATTTCAGCTTATGATGACACCCTCCCATTACATGTCACCCTGACATTCACTTTGATGTGGTGATGATAATAGCCTCCCATTATGTGTCAACCTGACAGGCACTTTCAGGTGGCAATGATAACACCCCACATTATTTGCCACCTTGATGTGCATTTTGAAGTGATAATGATAATACCTCCCATTATGTGTCAACTTGATATGCCCTTTCAAGTGGTGATGATAGTATCCTCCCAATATTCCTCACCCATCGGATAATACCTCACCAATATGCCCCCCCAACATGAATTTTCAGGTGGTTGATATTTTCCCTCATTATGTGACACATTGGACCTTATCCTGTGGTGCTGATAGCCTCCATTATGTGAAACCCATTGGACTTCATCATGTGGTGATGATAATACCAACTCATTTTGTGTCACTATGTGATGGACTTTCAGGTAGTGATGATAATACCCTCTTATTATGCATCACACATCAAACGTCATCATATGGTAATGAAAATACCCCCCATTATGTGTCACCTTGACAAGCACTTTCAGGTGGTGATGATAATACCCCACCATTATGTCTCACCCTGACATGGTGTTTCTGGTGGTGATGATAATATCCCCAATTATGTGACAACTGGACCTCATAATGTGGTGCTGATAATACCCTCATTATATGTCACACTGATATCCACTTTCAGGTGGTGATGATAATATTCCTATCATCTGTCACCCATAGGACCTCATCATCTGGTGATGATAACACCCTGTTACTAAGTGTCACCTGACATGCACTTTCAGGTGGTGATGATAATACCCCTATTATATGTCACCGTAACAAGCCATTTCAGGTGCTGATGATAATAACCCAAAGATAAAAAGAAGATACATACAGCAAAAGTTCCAAGAAAAACAAGTCTGATGAGGTCTGATAAATTGCTGTTACAGAGCATGAAAGCACTTACCTAGTTATTTTATGCTATGTTTTATCTGGGTGGTACATGCATTTTCAGGTGGTAATGCTAATACCCCCCATTATGCGGCACTCTGACATGCATTTTCAGGTGTTGATGGTAATATCTCCCCAATATGCCTCACCTTGACATAAACTTTAAAGTGGTGATAATTCCCCACTTTATGTGTCACCCATTGGAACACATCATGTGGTGATGATAATACACCCCCATTATGTATCACCCATACATGCACTTTCTTGTGGTGATGATAATGCCATCCCATAATGTGTCAACCTGACGTACACTTTGTGGAGATTATGAAAATACCCTCAATTATTTGTCACTCATTACATCTCTGCATGTGGGATGATAATACCCACCTATTATGTAACAACATGGCATACACTTTCAGGTAGTGATGATAATATCTCCCTCTTATGTATCACACATAGGACCTCATCATGTGATGATGATAATACTTCCCAGTATGATAAACCCATTGAAACTGATCATGCGGTGATGATAATACCCCCCATTATGTGTCACACACTGGACCTAATCATGTAGCGACAATATTACCCCCCATTATGTGTTACACATTGGACCTCATCATGAGATGACTGTAATACACCCCATTATGCAAAACAAATTGGGACTCATCATGTGGTGATGATAATACCCCCCATTCAGTGTCAACCTGACGTGTACTTTCAGATGGTAATGATAATACTCCCAATTATGTGATAACCATTGGACCTTATCATGTGATGATGACATTACCCCTGGTTATATGTCACTGGAACATGCTCTTTAAGGTGGTGATTATGCCCTCCAATTATGGGTCACCCTGACATGGACTTTCAAGTGGTGATGATAATACCTACGATTATGTTTCACCCTGATATGCAGATTCAGGTTGTGATGACAACACCCACCCATTATGTGTCAACCTGACATGCACTTTCAGGTGGTGATGAAAACACCCCTACATTATTTGTCACCCTGACATGCACTTCCAGGTGGTAATGATAATACCCCCCATTATGTGTCAAACTAACACACTTTGTGATGGTGATGATAGTATCCTCCCATTACTACTCTCCCATCAGACCTCATCATGTGGTGATGATAATACCCTCCATTATTTGTTCCCTGACATGAAGTTTCAGGTACTGATGATGATATCTCCCCATTATGTGTCAAGTCGAACCTCATCATGTTGTGATGATAGTAGCTTCCATTATGTGAAACCCATTGGACTCCATCATGTGGTGATGATAATACCCAGTTATTTTGTGTCACTATGGGATGCACTTTCAGGTAGTGATGATAATACCTTCCTATTATGCATTACACATAGGACATCATCATGTGCTGATGATAATACCCCCCCCATTATGTACCACCTTGAGAAGCACTTTCAGGTGGTGATGATAATAGCCACATTATCTCTCACCCTGCCATGGTCTTTCAGGTGGTGATGATAATATCTCCAATTATGTGACAACTGTTGGACCTCATAATGGGGTGCTGATAATACCCCTCATTATCTGTCACCCTGGCATGCACTTTCAGGTGGTAATGATAATACCCCACCGATTATGTGTCAACCTGACATGCACTTTTAGGTGCTGATGCTAGTCCCCCCCCCCCATTACTCATCATGCACATTAAGGTGGTGTTGATAATAACCTCCCAATATGTGTCAGCCTGACATGCACTTAAAGGTGGGAATGATATCACCCCCATTATGTGTCACACTGACATGTACTTTCAGGTGTTGATGATAATACCCTCCCAATTATGTGTCAGCCTGACATGCACTTTCATGTGGTGATGACAATACTCCAAATTATGTGTCACCATCATGTGTACATTTACAAGGTGATGATACCACCCATTATGTGTTTCCTTGACGTAAACTTTTAGATGGTGATTATTCTCCTCCCAAATGTGTCACACATTGGTCCTCATCACATGGTGATGAAAATACTATCACATAATGTGCCACCTTGTCGTCTACTTTCAGGTGGTGATGATATTAGCCCCGATTATGTGTCACCCTGACATGCCCTTTCAGGTGGTAATGATAATACCCACCTGCATGTGCTACATTGCCATGCACTTTCAGGTGGTAAAGATAATAACCCCCATTTTGTGCCAAGCACTGTACCTCATCATGTGGTGATGATATTATCACCACATTATGTGTCCCCATGACATGTACTTTCAGGTGATGATGATAATACCCCCATTATGTGTCATCCTGACATGCACATTCAGGTGGTAAAACAATACTACCACCATTATGTGTTATGCATTAGCCCTCATCATGTCCTCACAATATGTGTCACCATGACTTGCACTTTCAGGTAGCAATGATAATACCTCCCATTATGTGTCAGTCTGACATGCACTTTCAGATGGTGATGATAATACCTCCCTATTATGCCTCACCCTGACATTCAGTTTTAAGTGGTGATAATGCCTCTTATTATGTGTCAACCTTCAGAAGACATCATATGGTCATGATAATACTCTCCCATTACGTGTCACCTGCCCAGGCTCTTTCTGGTTATGATCATAATACCCCCCATTATGTGTCAACTTGACAAGCACTTTGTGGTGCTTATGAAAATACCCCCAATTGTGCATCACCCATTGCATCTCTTCATGTGGTAATGATAATACCCCTCCATTATGTGTCACCATGGCATGCACTTTCAGGTAGTGCTGATAATACCCCCCGTTATGCATCACCCATCAGACCTCACCATGTGGTGATGATACTACTTCCAATTATGATAAATCTATCGAATCTGATCATGCAGTGTTCATAACAACCCCCATTATGTGTCCCACCTGGATCTTATCATGTGGAGATGATATAACTCATGTTATATGTCACACATTGCACTTCATCATGTGGTGATGGTAATACCTCCTCATTATGTGTCACACATTGGACCTCATCATGTGATGAAGGCAATACCCCCAATTTTGTGAAACATATTTTACCTCATCATGTGGTGATGGTAATACCCCTCATTGTGTGTCGCCCTGACATGCACTTTCATATAATGATGATAATAATCCCAATTACTTTACAACCATTGGACCTCATCATGTGATGATATTAACCCTGATTATGTGTTACTGTGACC
Source organism: Protopterus annectens (assembly GCF_019279795.1). Classification (NCBI taxonomy): domain Eukaryota; kingdom Metazoa; phylum Chordata; order Ceratodontiformes; family Protopteridae; genus Protopterus; species Protopterus annectens. Next base: position 751,782,934 of record NC_056731.1, read on the forward strand.
TGCACTTTTAGGTGCTGCTGATAATACCCCCCAATTATGGGTCACCCTGACATGGACTTTCAGGTGGTGATGATAATACCTCCCATTATGTGTCACTCTGACATGCACTTTCAGGTGGTAATGATAATACCCCATATTATGTATCAACCTGACATGCACTCCATTATGTGTCCCCCTGAAATTAATTTTCAGGTGATGATGATGATAATAGCCTCCATTATGTGAAACCCATTGCACTTCATCATGTGGTGATGACAATACCCACTCATTTTATGTCACAATGGGATGCACTTTCAGGTAGTGAGGATAATACCCTCCTATTATGTATCGCCATCAGATGTCATCATGTGGTGGTGATAATACCCCCATTATGTGAAACTCATTGATGCTCATCATGTGGTGAAAATAATACCCCCAATTATGCTTCAGCCTGACATGAACTTTCAGATGATGATGGTCATACCCCCCATTATATATCTCCCTAATATGCAGTTTCAGATAGTGATGACACCCTCCCATTTTGTCTCTCCCTTTCCAAGTGATGATGATAATACCCCACATTATGTGTCACACATCCGACCTCATCATGTGGTGATGATAATACCCCCAATCATGTGTCACTTTGACATGCACTTTCATGAGGTGATCATAACAGCCATCCATTATTTGTCACCATGACATGGATTTTCAGGTGATTATGATAATATCCCCAATTATGTGACAACCATTAGACCTCATTATGTGGTGCTGATAATACCCCCATTATGTGTCACCCTGACATGCACTTTCAGGTGGTAATGATAATACCCCACCAATTATGTGGCAACCTGACATGCACTTTTAGGTGGGGATGATAGTATCCCCATTACTCGTCATGCACAATAAGGTGGTACTGATTACAACCCCCCAATATGTGTCACCCTGACATGCAATTACAGGTAGGAATGATATCACCCCCCTTTATGTGTCACACTGACATGTACTTTCAAGTGTTATACTACCCCAAATATGTGTCTGCTGACATGCAATTTCAGGTAATGGTGATAATACCACCTCATTATCTGTCACCTTGACATGCACGCCAGATGGTGAAGATAATACCCCAATTATGTGTCATTCTGACATGCACTACCCGGTGATGACAATACCCTGAATTATGTGTCGCCCTGAAGTGTGCATTTACAAGGTGATGATACCCCCCATTATGTGTCTCCTTGACATGAACTTTCAGGTGGTGATGATTATTCTCCCCCATATGTGTCACACATCGGTCCTCATCACAAGATGATGAAAATACCCTCCCATTATGTGCAACCCTGTCATGTACTTTCAGGTGGTGATGATATTACCCCTGATTATGTGTCACTCTGACATGCCCTTTCAGGTGGTAATGATAATAACCCCTGCATGTGCTACATTGCCAAGCACTTTCAGGTGGTAATGATAACACCCTCATTGTGTGCCACGCACTGGACCTCATCATGTGGTGATGATATTACCACCCCATTATGTATCCCCATGACATGTACTTTTAGGTGGTGATGATAATTCCCCCATTATGTGTCATCCTGACTTGCCCTTTCAGGTCATGAAATAATACTACCGCCATTATGTGTTACTCATCAGACCCCATCATGTCCCACAATTATGTGTCACCATGACTTGCACTTTCAGGTGCTGATGATAATACCTCCCATTCTGTGTCACTCTGACATGCACTTTCAGGTGATGATGATAATACATCCCCATTATGCCTCACCTTGACATGCACTTTTAAGTGGTGATGATGCCCATCATTATGTCTCACCCATCGGAACACATCATGTGGTGATGATAATACCCACCTATTATGTGTCACACATGCATGCACTTTTTGATGGTGATGATAATACCCCCCTGATTATGTGTCACCCTGACATGCCCTTTCAGGTGGTAATGATAATACCCCCTGCATGTGCTACGTTGCCAAGCACTTTCAGGTGGTAATGATAACACCCTCATTGTGTGCCACGCACTGGACCTCATCATGTGGTGATGATATTACCACCCCATTATGTATCCCCATGACATGTACTTTTAGGTGGTGATGATAATTGCCCCATTATGTGTCATCCTGACTTGCGCTTTCAGGTCGTGAAATAATACTACCACCATTATGTGTTACTCATCAGACCCAATCATATCCCACAATTATGTGTCACCATGACTTGCACTTTCAGGTGTTGGTGATAATACCTCCCATTCTATGTCACTCTGACATGCACTTTCAGGTGATGATGATAATACGTCCCCATTATGCCTCACCTTGACATGCACTTTTAAGTGGTGATGATGCCCATCATTATGTCTCACCCATCGGAACACATCATGTGGTGATGATAATACCCACCCATCATGTGTCACCCATGCATGCACTTTTTGGTGGTGATGATAATACCCCCCCATTATGTGTCAACCTGACATGCACTTTGTGGTGTTATCAAAATACACCTAATTATGCATCACCAATTGTATCTCTTCATGTAGTGATGATAATACCCCGCCCACCAGTATGTGTCACCATTTAATGCACTTTAAGTTAGTGATGATAATACCCCCCGTTATGCATCCCCATTGAACCTCATCATGTGGTGATGATAATACTTCCCATTATGATAAACTCATTGAACCTCATCATGCAGTGCTGATAATACCCCTCCATTGTCTCACACACTGCACCTCATCATGTGGTGACAATATTAGCCCCATTATGTGTCATACATTTCACCTCATCATGTTGTGATTGTAATACCCCCATTATGTGTCACACATTAGACCTCAGTATTTGATGAAGGCAATACCCCCATTATGCAAAACACATTGGACCTAATCATGTGGTTATGATAATACCCCCGTTGTGTGTCACCCTGACATGTACATTCAAGTGGTGATGATAATACTCCCTATTATGTGACAACCATTGGACCTCATCATGTGATCATGAAATTATCCCCTGCTTATGTATCACAGTGACATGCACTTTAAGGTGCTGATTATAATAACCCCAGTTATGAGTCACCCTGCTATGGACTTTCAGGTGGTGATGTTAATAACTCTCATTGTATGTCAACCTGACATGCACACTCAGGTGGTGATGACAACACCCCTACATTATGTGTCACCCTGATGTGCACTTTCAGGTGCTAATAATAATACCTCCCCATATGTTGCAACCAGACATGCACTTTCTAGTGGTGATGGTAGTATCCTGCCATTTCTCCTCACCCATCGGACCTCATCACTTGATGATGATAATACCTCCCCATTATGTGTCCCCCTGGTATGAATTTTTAGGTGGTGATGATAATACCCCCCGTTGTGTGTCACATCAGATATCATCATGTGGTTATGACAGTAGCATCCATTATGTGAAACTCATCAGACTTCAGCATGTGTTGTTGATAATACCCGCAATTATGTATCACCCATTGGACCTCATTATGTGGTGGTGATAATGCCCCCATTATGTAAAAAAAATCGATGCTCATCATGTGGTAAAGATAACAACCCCATTATGCTTCACCATGACATGAACATTGAGGAGCTGATGTTAATAGCCTTCCATATGTCACCCTAACATGGAGTTTCAGCTAGTGATGACACCCTCCCATTATTTGTCACCCTGACATGAACTTTCTGGTGGGGATGATAATATTCCACATTATGTGTCACACATTGGACCTCACCATGTGGTAATGATAATACCCCCAAATTATGTGTCACCCTGACATTCACTTTAATGTAGTGATGATAATCGCCTCCCATTATGTGTCACCCTGACATGGACTTTCAGGTGGTGATGATAATACCTACCATTATGTTTCACCCTGACATGCAGATTCAGGTGGTGATGACAACACCCACTCATTATGTATCAACCTGCCATGCACTTTCAGGTGGTGATGAAAACACTCCCACATTATGTGTCACCCTGATGTGCACTTTCAGGCGGTAAATATAATACCGCCCATTATGTGTCAAACTGACATACACTTTCAGGTGGTGATGATAGCATCCTCATATTACTACTTTCCCATCAGACCTCATCATGTGGTGATGGTAATACCCACTTATTTTGTGTTACTATGGGATGCACTTACAGGTAGTGATGATAATACTCTCCTGTTATGCATCACATGTAGGACATCATCATGTGCTGATGATAATACCCCCCGATTATGTGCCAGCTTGACAAGCACTTTCAGGTGGTGATGATAATAGCCACATTATGTCTCATCCTGACATGGTCTTTCAGGTGGTAATGATAATATCTTCAATTATGTGACAACTGTTGGATCTCATAATGTGTTGCTGATAAAAAAACTTATTATCTGTCACCCTGACATGCACTTTCAGGTGGTAATAATACCCAACTGATTATGTGTCAACCTGACATGCACGTTTAGGTGGTGATGATAGCCCCCCCCCATTACTCATCATGCACATTAAGGTGGTGATGATAATAACCTCCCAATATTTGTCAGCCTGACATGCACTTACAGGTGGGAATTATATCACCCCCCCATTATGTATTACACTGACATGTACTTTCAGGTGTTGATGATAATACCCTCCCAATTATGTGTCAGCCTGACATGCACTTTAAGGTGGTGATGACAATACTCCAAATTATGTGTCACCCTCATGTGTACATTTACAAGGTGATGATACCACCCATTATGTGTCTCCCTGACGTGAACTTTCAGGTGGTGAATATTCTCCTCCCAAATGTGTCGCACATCAGTCCTCATCACATGGTGATGAAAATACTATCCCATTATGACAAACCCTGTCATCTACTTTCAGGTGGTGATTATATTACCCCCGATTATGTGTCACCCTGGCATGCACTTTCAGGTGGTAATGATAATACCCACCTGCATGTGATACATTGCCATGCACTTTCAGGTGGTAAAGATAATACCCCCCATTTTGTGCCAAGCACTGTACCTCATCATGTGGTGATGATATTACTACCCCATTATGTTTCCCCATGACACGTACTTCAGGTGGTGATGATAATATTCCCCATTATGTGTCATCCTGCCATGCACATTCAGGTGGTGAAACAATGCTACCACCATTATGTTACACATTAGACCTCATTATGTCCCCACAATATGTGTCACCATGACTTGCACTTTCAGGTGCTAATGATAATACCTCCCATTATGTGTCACTCTGACATGCACTTTCAGGTGGTGATGATAATACCTCCCCATTATGCCTCACCCTGACATGCACTTTTAAGTAATGATAATGCCTCTCATTATGTGTCAACCTTCAGAAGACATCATATGGTCATGATAATACCCTCCCATTATGTGTCACCTGTGCAGGCTCTTTCTGGTGGTGATCATAATACCCCCCATTATGTGTCAACTTGACAAGCACTTTGTGATGCTTATGAAAATACCCCCAGTTGTGCATCATCCATTGCATCTCTTCTTGTGGTAATGATAATACCCCTCCATTATTTGTCACCATGGCATGCACTTTCAGGTAGTTCTGATAATACCCCCCCATTATGTATCACCCATCGGACCTCAACATGTGGTGATGATAATACTTCCAATTATGATAAATCCATTGAACCTGATCATGCAGTGTTCATAACACCCCCCCCATTATGTGTCACACATTGGACCTTATCATGTGGAGACGATATTACTCTGGTTATGTATCACACATTGCACCTCATCATGTGTTGATGGTATAACACCCCCATTATGTGTCACACATTGGACCTCATCATGTGATAAAGGCAATACCTCCTATTTTGTGAAACACATTTTACCTCATCATGTTGTGATGATAAAACCCCTCATTGTGTGTTGCCCTGACATGTACTTTCAGGTGATAATTTTAATACTCCTAATTACGTGACAACTATTGGACCGCATCATGTGATGATGATATTAGCCCTGATTATGTGTCACTGTGACCTGCACTTTCAGGTGCTGATGAAAATACCCGCCAATTATGGATCACCCTGACATGGACTTTCAGGTGGTGATGATAATACCTCCCATTATATGTCACTCTGACATGCACACTCAGGTGATGATGACAACACCCACCCATTATGTGTAAAACTGACATGCACTTTCAGGTGGTAATGATAATACCCCACATTATGTGTCAACCCAGCATCCACTTTCAGGTGGTGATGATAGTATCTTCCCATTACTCCTCACCCATCAGACCACATCATGTGGTGATGATAATACCCCCCATTATTTGTCCCCCTGAAATGAGTTTTCAGGTATTTATGATAATAGCCTTCATTATGTGAAACCCATTGGACTTCATCATGTGGTGATCATAATACCCACTCATTTTGTGTCACTATGAGATGCACTTTCAGGTAGTGATGATAATACCCTCCTATTATGTATCATGCATCAGACCTCATGTGGGGGTAATAATACCCCCATTATGTGAAACCCAGTGATGCTTATCATGTGGTGAAAATAATACCCCCAATTATGCTTCATCCTGACAAAAACTTTCAGATGATGATGGTCACACCCCCCCATTAAGTGTCTCCCTGATATGCAGTTTCAGATGGTGATGACGCCCTCCCATTTTATGTCACCCTTTCCAGGTGGTGATGATAATACCCCACATTATGTGTCACGCATCCGACCTCGTCATGTGGTGATGATAATACCTCCCAATTATGTGTCACCCTGACATGCACTTTCATGAGGTGATGATAACAGCCATCCATTATTTGCCACCCTGACATGGATTTTCAGGTGGTTATGATAATATCCCCAATTATGTGACAACTGTTGGACCTCATAATGTGGCCTTGACAATACCCCCATTATGTGTCACCCTAACATGCACTTTCAGGTGATAATTATAATACCCCTCCGATTATGTGTCACATTGACATGCACTTACAGGTGGCTATGATATCACCCTTATTATATGTCACACTGACATGTGATTTCAGGTGTTGATGATAGTACTCCCCCAATTATGTATCAGGCTGACATGCACTTTCAGGTGGTGCTGATAATACCCCCTAATTATGTATCTCCTTGACATGCACTTCCAGGTGGTGAAGATAATGCTGACCATTATGTGTCACCTTAAAATGCACTTTCAGGTGGTGATAACAACACCTTGAACTATGTGTCACCCTGAAGTGTACATTTACAAGGTGCTGATATCCACCCATTGTGTGATACCTTGACGTGAACTTTCAAGTGGTGATGATTATTCTTCCCCCTTATGTGTCACACATCGGTCTTCATCACATGGTGATGAAAATACCCTCCCATTATATGCCAACCTGTTATGTACTTTCAGGTTGTGATGATATTACCCCCGATTATGTGTCACCCTGACATGGCCTTTCAGATGGTAATGATAATACCCCTCTGGATGTGCTATATTGCCATGCACTTTCAGGTGGTAATGATAATACTCCCCAATTGTGTGACACACACTGGACCTCATCATGTGATTATGATATTACCACCCTATTATGTGTTCCCATGACATGTACTTTTAAGTGGTGATGATAATACCCCCATTATGTGTAATCCTGACATGCACATTCATTTGGTGAAATAATACTGCCACCATTATGTGTTATGCATTAGACCTCATCATGTTGCACCAATATGTGTCACCATGACTTGCACTTTCAGGTGCTAATGATAATACCTCCCATTTCACTCTGACATACACTTTCAGGTGGTGATGAAAATATATTCCCATTATGCATCACCCTGACATGCACTTTTAAATGATGACAATGCCCCCCATTATGTTTCACTCATTGGAACACATCATGTGGTGATGATAATACCCACCCATTATATGTCACTTGCACATGCACTTTCTGCTGGTAATGATAATACCCCCCATTATGGGTCAACCTGGCATGCACTTTGTGGTGGTTATGAAAATACCCCCATTATGCATCACCTATTCAATATTTTCATGTGGTGATGATAATACCCCTCCATTATGTGTCACCATTGCATGCACTTTCAGGTAGTGATGACAGTACCTCCTTATTATTTATCACCCATCAGACCTCATCATGTGATGATGATAATACTTCCAATTATGATAATTCCATCAAACTTGATCATGCAGTGCTCTTAATATCCCACCCCCTGATTATGTGTCACACATTTGACATCATCATGTGGTGATGGCAATACCCCATTATGTGTCACACATTGAACCTCATCATGTTATAAAGGCAATATCCCCCCATTTTTTGAACACATTGGACTCCATCATGTGTTGATTATATTATCCCCCATTGTGTGTCACCGTGACATGTACTTTCAGGTGGTGATGATAATACTCCAACTTATGTGACAACCATTGGACCTCATCATGTGATGATAATATTACCCCTGATTATGTATCACTGTGACATGCACTTTCAGGTGCTGATGATAATACCACCCTATTATGGGTCACCCTGACATGGACTTTCAGGTAGTGATGATAATACCTCCCATTATGTGTCACCCTGGCAGGCACACTCAGGTGGTGATGACAACACCCACCTATTATGTATGAATTTGACATGCACTTTCAGGTGGTGATGATAACACCCCTGCATTATGTGTTACCCTGACGTGCACGTTCAGGTGGTAATAATAACACCCCCCATTATGCTTCAACCTGACATGCACTTTTAGGTGGTGATGATAGTATCCTCCCATTACTCCTCCCCCATCAGACCTCATCTCTTTTGTTGATGATAATACCTCCCTATTATATGTCCCCCTGACATGAATTTTTAGGTGGTGATGATAATATGTCCCCATTATGTGTCATGTCAGATCTCATCATGTGGTGATAGTAGCATCCATTATGTAAAACTCATCGAACTTCAGCATGTGGTGATGATAATATCTGCAATTATGTATCACCCATTGGACCTCATCGTTTGGTGGTGATAATGTCCCCATTATGTGAAAAACATTGATGCTCATCATATGGTAAAGATAATAGCCCCATTATGCTTCACCATGGCATGAACATTGAAGGGGTGATGCTAATACCCCCCATGTGTCACTCTAACATGGAGTTTTAGATGGTGATGACACCTTCCCATTATGTGTCACCCTGGCATGCACATTCAGGTGGTGATGATAATACTCCACATTATGTGTGACACATTGGACCTCATCATGCGGTAATGATAATATCCCTAAATTATATGTCACCCTGACATTCACTTTGATGTGGTGATGATAATAGTCTTTCATTATGTGTCACCCTGACATGGACTTTCAAGTAGTGATGAAAATATCCCCAATTATATGACGATCATCGGACCTTATAATGTGGTGATGATAAGACCCCCCCCAATTATGTGTCTCTGTGACAAATACTTTCAGGTGGTGATGATAATACCCCACAATTATGGGTCAACCTGACATGGGCTTTCACGTGGGGATGATAATACCTCCAATTATCTGTCACCCTAACATGTACACTCAGGTGGTGATGACAACACCCAGCCATTATATGTCACCCTGACATGCACTTTCAGGTGGTGATGATAACATTCCCAGATTATTTGTCACCCTGACATGCACTTTGAGGTGGTAATGATAATGCCTCCCATGATGTGTCAACCTGACTTGCACTTTCAATTGGTGCTGTTAATATCCTCCCAATACTCCTCAAACATCGGCCCTCATCATGTGCTGATGATAATACCTCACCAATATGTCTCCCCTGACATAAATTTTCAGGTGGTGATGATAATATCCCCCCATTATGTGTCACATCGGACCTCATCATGTGGTGCTGATAATAGTCTCTGTTATGTGAAACCCATTGGACTTCATCATGTGGCAATGATAATACCCACTGATTTTGTGTCACTATGGGATGGACTTTTGGGTAGTGATGACAATACCCACTTATTATGCATCACACATCGGACATCATCATATAGTGAGGAAAATGCCCCCCCATTATGTGTCACCTTGGCAAGTACTTTCAGGTGGTGATGATAATAGCCACACATTGTGTTTCACCCATTTGGACCTCATAATATGGTGCTGATAATACCTTCTTTATGTGTCACCCTGACATGCACTTTCAGGTGGTAATGATAATACCCCCATTATATGTCACACTGACATGTACGTTCAGGTATAGATGATAGTACCCGCCAATTATGTGTCAGCCTGACATGCACTTTCAAATGGTGGTGATAATATGCCCTCATTATGTGTCACCTTGACATGCACTTCCAGGTGGTGAAGATAATACTCCCCATTATGTGTCACCCTGACATGCACTTTCAGGTGGTGATAACAAAACCCTGAATTATGTGTCAGCCTGAAGTGTACATTTACAAGGTGATGATAACCCCAATTATGTGTCCCCTTGATGTGAACTTTCAGGTGGTGATGATTATTCTTCCTCCTTATGTGTCACACATTGGTCCTCATCACATGGTGATAAAAATACCCTCCCATTATGTGCCACCCTTTTATGTACTTTCAGGTGGTGGTGATGATATTACCCCCAATTATGTGTCATCCTGACATGGCCTATCAGGTGGTAATGATAATACCCCGCTGAATGTGCTACACTGCCATGCACTTTCAGGTGGTAATGATAATACCCCCCAATTTTGTGCCACGCATTGGAACACATCTTGTGGTGATGATATTTCCACCCTATTATGTGTTCCTATGACATGTACTTTCAGATGGTGATGATAATACTGCCATTATTTGTCACCCTGACACTCACTTTCAGGTGGTGAAATAATACTGCCACCATTATATGTTATGCATTAGACCTCATTATGTCACCCCAATATGTGTCACTATGACTTGCACTTTCAGGTGCTAATTATAATAACTCCCATTATGTGTCACTCTGACATACACTTTCAGGTGGTGATGAAAATACCTACCCATTATGCCTCACCCTGAGATGCACTTTTAAGTGGTGACAATGCCCCCCATTATGTGTCACCCATTGGAACACATCATGTGGTGATGATAATACCAACGCATTATGTGTCACCTGTGCATGTGCTTTCTGGTGTCAATGATAATAACCCCCCCCCCATTATGGGTCAACCTGACATGCACTTTGTGGTGGTTATGAGAATATCCCCATTATGCATCACCCATTCAATCTCTTCATATGGTGATAATAATACCCCTCCATTATGTGTCACCATGGCATGCACTTTCAGGTCGTAATGATAGTACCTCCTTGTTATGTCTCACCCATCAGACCTCATCATCTGGTGATGATAATATTTCCAATTATGATAAACCCATCAAACGTGATCATGCAGTGCTTATAATATCCCAACCCTTGATTATGTGTCACACATTTGACCTCATCATGTGGTGATGATATTACCCCTGCTATGTGTCACACAATATACCTCATCATTTGGTGATGGTAATACCCCCATTAGGTGTCACACATTGGACCTCATCATGTTATGAAGGTAATATCCCCCCATTTTGTGAAACACATTTGACCTCATCATGTGGTAATGATAATACCCCCCATTGTGTGTCACCGTGACATGTACTTTCAGGTGGTGGTGATAATACTTCCAATTATATGACAACCATTGGACCTAATCATGTGATGATGATATTGCTCCTGATTATGTATCATTGTGAGAGGCCCTTTCAGGTGCTGATGATAATGCCACCCTGACATGGACTTTCAGGTGGTAATGTTAATAACTCCCATTATGTGTCACCCTAACATGCACTTTTAGGTAGTGATGATAACACCATTATGTTTTACCCTGACATGTACTTTCAAGTGTTAATAAAAATACCCCCACTATGTTTCAACCTGACATGCACTTTCAAGTGGTTATGATAGTATCCTCCCATTACTTCTCACCCATCTGACCACATCACTTGGTGGTGATAATACCTCCCCATTATGTGTCCCTCTGACATTAATTTTTAGGTGGTGATGGTAATATCCCCCTGTTATGTGTCACGTAAGATCTTATCATGTGGTGATAATAGCATCCATTATGTGAAACTCATCAGACTTCCGCATGTGGTGAAGATAATACCCACAATTATGTATCACCCATTGGACCTCATCATGTGGTGGTGATAATGCAACCATTATATGTAAAACATTGATGCTCATCATATGGTAAAGATAATATCCCCATTACGCTTCACCCTGACATGAACTTTGAGGAGGTGATGCTAATACCCCCAATTATGCATCAAACTAACATGCAGTTTCAGCTGGTGCTGACACCCTCCCATTATGTGTCACCCTGGCATGCAGTTTAAGGTGGAAATGATAATACTCCACATTATGTGTCACACAATGGACCTCATCATGTGGTAATGACAGTACCACCCAATTATGTGTAACCCTGACATTCTCTTTCATGTGGTGATGATAATAACCACCCATTATGTGTCACCCTTACATGGACTTTCAGATGGTGATGAAAATACCCCCAATTATATGACAACCATTGGACCTTCTAATGTGGTGATGATAACACCCCCCACATTATGTGTCAATGGGACAAACACTTTCAGGCGGTGATGATAATACCCCCGATTATGGGTCACCCTGACATAGACTTTCAGTAGGTGATGATAATACCTTCCATTATGTGTCACCCTGACATGCACACTCAGATGACAATGTCAACACCCAACCATTAAGTGTCACCCTGATATGCACTTTCAGGTGGTGATGATAACACCTCCACATTATTTATCACCCTGACATGCACTTTGAGGTGCTAATCATTATACTTCCCATTATGTGTCAACCTGACATGCACTTTCAAGTGCTGATGATAGTATCCTCCCATTACTCCTAACCTATCGGACCTCATCACATGCTGATGTCAATACCTCACCAATATGTCTCCCCTGACAAGAATTTTCTGGTGGTGATTATAGTATCCACCCATTATGTGTCACGTTGGACCTCATCATGTGGTGATGATAATAGCCTCCATTATGTGAAACCCATTGGACTTCATCATGTGGTGATAATACCCGCTCATTTTGTGTCACTATGGGATGAACTTTCAGGTAGTGATGATAATACCCTCCTATTATGAATCACACATCAGACCTCATCATATGGTGTTGACAATAGTCCCCACTATGTGTCACCTTGACAAAGCACTTTCAGGTGGTGATGATAATATCTACTCAATATGTCTCACCCTGGCATGGTCTTTCAGGGGTGAAAATAATATCCCCAATTATGTGACAACCACTGGACCTCATAATGTAGTGCTGATAATACCCCCATTATGTGTCACCCTGACATGCACTTTCAGGTGCTAATGATAATACCCCACTGATTATGTGTCAACCTGACATGCACCTTTAGGTGGTGATGATAGTATCCCCCATTACTCATCCTGCATATTAAGGTGGTGATGATAATAACCCCCTAATATGTGTCATCCTGACATGTCCTTACAGATGGGAATGATATCAGCCCCCATTACATGTCATACTGACATGTACTTTCAGGTGTTGATGTTAATACTCCCAATATTGTGACAACCATTAGACCTCATAATGTGATAATGATATTACCCCTGATTATGTATCACTGTGACATGCACTTTCAGGTGCTGATGAAAATACTTTTATGGGTCAGTCTGACATGGACTTTCAGGTGGTGATGTCAACACCCACCCATTATGTTTGAACCTGACATGCACTTTCAGGTGATGATGATAACATGCCCACATTATCTGTTACCCTGACGTGTACTTTTAGGTGGTAAGTATAATACTCCCATGTTATGTGTTAACTTGACATGCACTTTCAGGTGGTGTTGATAGTATCTTCCCATTATTCTTCACTGTGACATGCACTTTCAGGTGCTGATGAAAATACTTTTATGGGTCAGTCTGACATGGACTTTCAGGTGGTGATGTCAACACCCACCCATTATGTTTGAACCTGACATGCACTTTCAGGTGATGATGATAACATGCCCACATTATCTGTTACCCTGACGTGTACTTTTAGGTGGTAAGTATAATACTTCCATGTTATGTGTCAACTTGACATGCACTTTCAGGTGGTGTTGATAGTATCTTCCCATTATTCTTCACCCATTGGACCTCATCATGTGGTGATGATAACACCCCCATTATGCGTCCCCCTGGAATTAATTTTCAGATGGTGATGAGAATAGCCTCCATTATGTGAAACCCATCAGACTTCATCATGTGGTGATGATAAAACCACCCAATTATGTGTCACTATGGGATGCACTTTCAGGGAGTGATGATAATACCCTCCTATTATGTATAACCCATTGGACATCATCATGTGACAGTGATAATACCCTCATTACGTAAAACCCATCGATGCTCATGTCGTGAAAATAATACCCCCAATTATGCTTCAGCCTGACATGAACTTTCAGGTGGTGATGGTAATACACCCCCCCATTATGTGTCGCACATCCGACCTCATCATGTGGTTATGATAATATCCCCCAATTATGTGTCACCCTGACATGCACTTTCATGTGATGATGATAACAGCCACCCATTATGTGTCACCCTGACATGCATTTTCAGGTGGCAATGATAATACCCCACTGATTATGTGTCAACCTGACATTCACTTTTAGCTGGTGATGATAGTGATGATAATAACCCACCTATATGTGTCACCCTGACATGCATTTACAGGTGGGGATGATATCACTCCCCCATTATGTGTCACACTGACATGGACTTTCAGGTGTTGATGATAATACCCCTCTCAATTATGTGTCAGACTGACATGCACTTTCATGTGGTGGTGCTAATACTCCATCATTATGTGTCACCTTGACATGCTCTTCCAAGGTGGTGAAGCTAATTCCCCCCTTTATGTGTCAACCTGACATTCACTTTTAGCTGGTGATGATAGTATCCCCCATTACTCATCATGTACATTACAGTGGTGATGATAATGACCCATCTATATGTGTCACCCTGACATGCACTTACAGGTGGGGATGATATAACCCCCATTATGTGTCACACTGACATGTACTTTCAGGTGTTGATGATAATATCCCCTCAATTATGTGTCAGCCTGACATGCACTTTCACGTGGTGGTGATAATACTCCATCATTATGTGCACCTTGACATGCGCTTCCAAGGTGGTAAAGCTAATTCCCCCCTTTATATGTCACCCTGACATGCACTTTTAAGTGGTGATAATACCCCCATTATGTGCCACCATAGGTAAATACATTGTGTGGTGATGATAATTCCCACCCATTATGTGTCATCGGTGCATGTACTTTCTGGTGGTGATTATAATACCCCCCATTATGTGTCAACCTGACATGCACTTTGTGGTGGTTATGAAAATGCCCCCCATTATGCATCACCCATTGCAACTCTTCATATGCTGATGATAATACCCCTCCATTATGTGTCACCATGGTTTGCACTTTCAAGTAGTAATGATAATACCCACCTGTTATGTAACACCCATCGGAGCTCATCATGTGGTGATGACAATACTTCCCATGTTGATAAGCCTATATAACCTGATCATGTAGTGCTCATAATAACCCCCATTATGTGTCACACATTGGAAATCATCATGTGGTGATGATATTAACTGTTGTTATGTGTCACACATTGCACCTCATCATGTGGTGATGGTAATACCCCTATTATGTATCACACATTGGACCTCATCATGTGATGAAGGCAACACCTCCCATTTTGTGAAATACATCGGACCTCATCATGTAGTGATGATAATACCCCCCATTGTGTGTTACCCTGACATGTACTTTCAGGTGGTGATAATAATACACTCAATTATGTGACAACCATTGGACCTCATCATGTGATGATGATATTACCCCTGATTATACATCACTGTGACATGCACTTTCAGTTGCTGATAATAATACCTCACAATTATGGGTCACCCAGACATGGACTTTCAGGTGGTGCTGATAATACCTCCCATTATGTGTCACCCTGACATTCACATTCAGGTGGTGATGACAACACCCACCCATTATGTGTCAACCTGACATGCACTTTCAAGTGGTGATGACAGCATCCTCCCATTACTCCTCATCCATTGGACCTCATCTTGTGATGATGATAATACCCCTCCATTATGTGTCCCCTGACATGAATTTTCAGGTGGTGATGATAATAGCCTCCATTATTTGATACCCAACGGACTTCATCATGTGGTGATAATACCCCCCCAATTATGTGTCACTATGGGATGCACTTTTAGGTAGTGATGATAATACCCTCCTATTATGTATCACCCATCGGACCTCATCATGTGGTGGTGATAATACCACCCATTATGTGAAATCCATTGATGCTCATCATGTAGTGAAAATAATACCCCAATTATGATTCAGCCTGACATGAATTTCAGGTGGTGATGGTCATAATCCCCCATTATGTGTCACACTGACATGCAGTTTCAGCTGGTGATACCCTCCCATTATGTGTCACCTTGACATGCAGTTTCAGGTGGTGATGATAATACCCCACATTACGTGTCACACGTCAGACCTCATCATATGGTGATGATAATATTCCCCCAATTATGTGCCACCCTGACATGAACTTTCATGTGGTGATGATAGCCACCCATTATGTGTCACCATGACATGGACTTTCAGGTTGTTATGATAATACCCCCCAGTTACATGACAACTATTGGAACTCATAATGTCATGATGATAAGACCCCCTTCACACATTATGTGTCACTGTGACAAGCACGTTCAGGTAGTGATGATAATACCCACTAATTATATGTCACCCTGACAAGGACATTCAGGTGGTGATGATAATACCATCCATTATGTCACCCATTGGACCTAATAAGGTGATAACAATAATCCCCACCCATTCTGTGTCACCCATCTGACCTTATCATGTGGTGATGATAATATACCCCCTTTATGTGTCACCCTGACATGCACTTTCAGGTGGTGATGATAGCATCCCCAATTACTTGTCATCCATTGGACCTCATCATGTAGTGATGATAATACCCCCATTATGTGCCACACTAACATGGACTTTCAGGAGGTGATAATAATCTCCCATTATCTGTCACCCTGGCATGCACTTTTAGGTGGTGATAATGCCTCTCATTATGTGTCACCCATCAGAACACATCATGTAGTTATAATAATACTCACCCATTATGTGTCACCCGCACATGCACTTTCTGGTGTGTCAATCTGACATGCACTTTATGGTCATTAATAGAATATCCCCCATTATGTGTCACCCATTGCATCCCTTCATGTGGTGATGATAATACCCCTCCATTATGTGTTACTATGGCATGCACTTTCAAGTAGTGATGATAATACCCCCGTTATGTATCACCCATCGGACCTTATCATGTGGTGATGATAATATTTCCCATTACTAGAAACTCATCCAACCTGATCATCCACCCCCACATTATCTGTCAGCCTGACCAGAACTTTCAGGTGGTGATGATAATACCCCCATTATGTTTCACACATTGGACCATATCATGTGGTGACTATATTAGCCCCCATTATGTGTCACACATTGGACTTCATTATGTGACGAAGGCAACACCCTCATTATACAAAACACATTGGACCTCATCATGTGGTGCTAATACAAGCCATTGTGTGCCACCCTGACATGCACCTTCAAGTGGTGATAATAACAACCACCCATTATATGTCACCATGACATGCACTTTCAGGTGCAGATAATAATACCCACCAATTATGGGTCACCTGACATGGGCTTTCAGGTGGTGATGACAATACCTCCCATTATGTGTCACTCTGGCATGCACTTTCAGGTGGTGATGGCAATACCTCCCTATTATGCCTCACCCTGACATTCACTTTTTGGTGGTGATAATTCCCTTCTTTATGCATCACCTGTCAGAACACATCATGTGGTGATGATAATACCCATCCATTATGTATCACCTGTGCATGCACTTTTTGGTGGTGATGATAATACCTTCCCATTATGTATCAACCTGACATAAACTTTGTGATGATAATGAAAATATCCTCCATTATGCATCACCCATTGCATCTCTTCATGTGGTGATGATAATACCCCTCCATTATGTGTCACCATGGCATGCACTTTCAGGTAGTGATGATAATACCTCCCTCTTATGTATCACCCATCGGAGATCATCATGTGATTATGATAATACTTCCCATTATAATAAACCCATCCAACCTGATCATGCATTGATGCTAATACCCCCCATTATGTGTCACACATTGGATCTCATCATGTGGTGACAATATTACCCCTATTATGTGTCACACATTGGACCTCAATAAGTGGTGATGGTAATACCCCCATTATGTGTTACACATTGGACCTCATCATGAGATGATGGCAATACCCCCATTATGAAAAACAAATGGGAACTCATCATGTGGTGATGATAATAACCTCCCCCCATTGTGTGTTACCCTGACATGTACTTTCAGGTGGTGATGATAATACTCCCAATTATGTGACAATCATTGGACCTCATCATGTGATGATGATATTACCCTCTAATTAAATGTCACTGGGACATTCTCTTTAAGGTGCTGATGATTGTCTGCTCCAATTATGGGTCACCCTGACATGGACTTTCAAGTAGTGATGATAATGCCTAGCATTATGTTTCACCCTGTCATGTAGACTCAGGTGGTGATGACAACACCCACCCATTATGTGTCAACCTGACATGCACTTTCAGGTGGTGATGATAACACCCCCACATTATGTGTCACCCTGATGTGCACTTTAAGGTAGTAATGATAATATCCCCCATTATGTGTCAAACTGACATACACTTTCAGTTGGTGATGATAGTATGCTCCCATTACTTCTCACCCATCGGACCTCATCATGTGGTGATGATAATACTCTCATTGTGTATCACCTCAACATGTTCTTTCAGGTGGTGATGATAATACTTCCAATTATGTGACAACCATTGGATATCATCATGTGATGATGATGATATTATCTTCTGATTATGTGTCACTGTGACATGCACTTTAAGGTGCTGATGATAATACCCCCCAATTATGGGTCACTCTGACATGAACTTTCAGGTGGTGATAATAATACCTCCCATTATGTGTCACCCTGACGAGCAATTTCAGATGGTAATGATAATACCCCCATTATATGTCAACCTGACATGCACTTTCAAGTGGTGATAATAGTATCCTTCCATTACTCCTCACCCATTGGACCTCATAACTTGGTGATGATAATATCTCCCCATTATGTGTCAATATGGGATGCATTTTCAGGTAGTGATGACAATACCCTCCTATTATGTATCACCCATTGGAACTCATCATGCGGTGGTGATAATGCCCCCATATATGAAAAACATTGATCCTCATCATGTGGTGAAGACAATACCCCCCATTATGCTTCACCCTGGCATGAACTTTCAACAGTTGATGGTAATCCCCCCACCCCATTATGTGTCACCCTAACATACAGTTTCAGCTGGTAATGACACCCTCCTATTATGTCTTATCCTGACATGCACTTTCAGGTGGTGATGATAATACCCCACATTATGTGTCACACATTGGACCTCATCATGCGGTAATGATAATACTCCCAATTATGTATCACCCTGACATTCACTTTCATGTGGTGATGATAATACCTGCCATTATGTGTCACCCTGACTTGAACTTTCAGGTGGTGATGATAATACCCCACCCATTAATTGTCACATTTCAGATCTCATCATGTGGTGATGATAATAGCCCTCATTATGTGAAACCTATTGGACTTCACCAAGTGGTGATGATAATACCCCCAGTATGTGTTATACATTGGACCACATCATGTGGTGATGTTAATAGCCCCCATTATGTCAAAAACATCAGACCTTATCATGTTGTGATGATAATACCCCTCAAT
This sequence comes from Protopterus annectens, assembly GCF_019279795.1. Taxonomy (NCBI): domain Eukaryota; kingdom Metazoa; phylum Chordata; order Ceratodontiformes; family Protopteridae; genus Protopterus; species Protopterus annectens. Next base: position 751,802,937 of record NC_056731.1, read on the forward strand.
TATATGTCACCCTCACATGCACTTTCAGGCAGTGATGATATTCCCACATATTATGCATCACCTTGACATGCACTTTGAGGTTGTGATAATAATACTCATTATGTGTCACCCATTGGACCTCATCATGTGGTGGTGATAATACAACCATTGTGTGAAACCCATCAAACCTCATCATGTGGTGATGATAATACCCCACCCCATTAAATGTCACCCTGACATTAACTTTCAGGTGGTGATGATAATACTCCCCCAATTTTGTGTCACACTGACATGCACTTTCAGGTGGTGATGATAATATCCCCAATTATGGGTCACCCTGTCATGGCCTTTGAGGTGGTGATAATAATACCTCCCATTATGTGTCCCCATCACATGCACTTTCAGGTGGTGTTGATAATACCATCATTTACATGTCACCCATCAACCTCATCAGGTGATAATGGTAATCCACACCCATTTTGTGTCGCCCATCTGACATCATCATGTGGTGACAATAATACCACCCCATTATTTATCACTCTGACATGCACTTTCTGGTGGTGATGATGATATTCCCTATTATCTGTCAGCCTGACATACACCTTCTGGTGGTGATGATAACACTTCCTTAGTATGTCTCACCCTGACCTGCACTTTTATGTGGTAATCATAATACCCCTTCATTGTGTCACCCTTACATGAACTTTCCAGTGGTGATGATAATACTCCCTCATTATGTAACACATGTTGGGCCTTATCATGTGGTGATGTTAATAGCCCAATTATGTGAAACCCATAGGGCTCATCATGTGGCAATGAAATACCCCCCATTATGTGTCACACATTGGATTTCATCATCTGGTGGTGCTGATACCTCCTATTATCTGAAACCCATTGGACCTCATCATGTGGTGATAATAATACCCCACATGATGTGGCACATTGACATACACTTTCAGGTGGTGATGGTAATACCTGCACATCATGTGTCTCCCTGACATGCACTTTCAGGTGGTGATGACAACAGCCCCCATTATGTGTCACCAATTGGACCTCATCATGTAGGGATGATAATACCCCCTTTATGTATCACCATTTCATGCACTTTCAGGTAGTAATGATATTACCCCCTATTATGAATCTTCTAGTGGAACTCATTATATGGTGTTGATAAAACCCCCATTATGTCAAACTTATTGGACCTCATCATGTGCTGATGATAATATTCCCCATTATGTGTCATGCTGACAGGTACTTTCAGGTGGTGGTGATGATAATACTCTCCCAATTTTGTGTCACCATGACATGTACTTTCAGGTGGTGATGATACTCCCCATTATGTGTCACCCTGACATGCACTTTCAGGTGGTGATGATAATACCCCCACATTAGGTGTCACACTGACATGCACTTTCAGGAGGTAGTGATAATACCATACTGATTATGTGTCAACCTAGCATGCACTTTTAGGTGGTAATGATAGTAACCCCCATTACTCGTCATGCACATTAAGGTGGTGATGATAATAACCCCACAATAGATGTCACCCTGACATGCACTTACAAGTGAGAATGATATCACTCCCCATTATGTGTCACACTGACATGTACTTTCAGATGTTGATGATAATACCCCCTAATTATATTTCACCCTGACATGCACTCTGGGTGGTAAAGATAATATCCCCATTGTGTGTCACCCTGACATGCACTTTCATGTGTTGATAATACCCTGAATTATATGTCACCCTGAAGTGTACATTTTCAAGGTGATGATTCCTCCCATTATGTGTCTCCTTGAAATGAACTTTCAGATGGTGATGATTATTCTGCCCCATATGTGTCACACATCGGTCTTCATCACATGGCAATAAAAATACTGTCCCAATATGTGTCACCCTGTCATATACTTTTAGGTGGTTATGATATTACCCCCAATTCCATGTTACCATGACATGCCCATTCAGGTGATAATAATAACACCCAGATTATGTGTGCATTGCCATGCACTTTCAGGTGGTGATGTTAATACCCCCATTTTGTGTCACACACTGGATATCATCATGTGATGATGATAATACCACCCCATTATGTGTCCTCATAACATGTACTTTCAGGTGGTGATAATAATACCCCCCATTATGTGTCACCCTGACATGCACCTTTATATGGTGAAATAATACTACCACCAGTATGTGTTACTCATCAGACCTCATCATGTCCCCCATTATGTGTCCCCCTGACATGAATTTTCAGGTGGTGATGATAATATCCCGCCCCTCATTATGTGGCACATTGGATTTCATCATGTGGTGATGATAATAGCATCCATTATGTGAATCCCATAAGACTTCAGCATGTGGTGATGATAATACCCACAATTATGTGTAATCCATTAGACCTCATCATGTGATGATGATAATACTCCCTCATTATGTGTTAGTATGGGATGCACTTTCAGGTAGTGATGATAATACCCTCCTATTATGTATCACCCATTGTACCTCATAATGTGGTGGTGACAATGCCCCCCACTATGTGAAAATAATCTATGCTCATCATATGGTGAAGATAATACCCACCATTAGCTTTACCCAGACATGAACCTTCAGGAGGTGATGGTAATACCACCCCATTATGTGTCACCCTAACATGCAGTTTCAGCTGGTGATGCCACCCTCCCGTTATGTGTTACCCTGACATGCACTTTCAGGTCGTGATGGTAATACTCCACATTATGTGTCACACATTGGACCTCATCATGTGGTAATGATAACATCCCCAGAATTATGTATCACCCTGACATGGACTTTCAGGTGGTGATGATAATACCCCCAATTATCTGACAACCATTGGACCTCATAATGTGGTGATGATAAGAACCCCCCCCCCAAATTATGCATCATGGTGATAAGCACTTTCAGGTGGTGATTATAATACCTGCTATTATGTGTCACCTTGACATGCACTTTCAGGTGGTGATGATAATACCACCCATTATGTGTCACCAGTCGGAGCTCATCAGGTGATAATGATAATCTCCACCCATTTTGTGTCACCCATCTGACCTCATCATGTGGTGATGATAATACACCCCCTTTATGTGCCACCCTGACATTTACTTTAAGGTGGTGATGATAATACCCCCCCATTATGTGTCACCCTGACTTGCACTTTCAGTTGGTGATGATAATACCTCCCCATTATGTGTCAACCTGGCATGCACTTTCAGGTAGTGATGATAGTATCCCCCCATTACTCATCACACATTGAACCTCATCATGTGCTGATGATAATGCCCCTCATTATGTGTCACCTTAATATAGGCTTTCAAGAGATGATAATAATCCCCCATTTTATGTCACTCTTACATGCATTTTCAGAAAGTGATGATAATACCCACCCATTATGTGTGATCCTGACATGCGCTTTCACTTGGTGATAATAATACCCCCAGTTATGTGTAACTATGACTTGCACTTTAAGGCAGTGATGATAATACTTCCCCATTAAGTGTTAGCATGACATGCACTTTCAAGTGTTGGTAATAATGCTCCATTATGTGTCACCCTAACAAGCACATTCCAGTGGTGATGATAATACCCATGACTAGCAAATTCTGGAGGTGATGATAACAGCCCCCATTATGTATCAGCTTTGTGGTGGTTATGAAAACACCCTTCATTACGCATCACCCATTGCATCTCTTAGTGTTGTGATCATAATACATCTCCATTGTGTGTCACCATGGCATGCACATTTAGGTAGTGATGATAATACTCCCCTGTTATGTATCACACATCAGACCTCATCATGTTGTGATGATAATATTTCCCATTATGAGAAGCCCATTGAACCTTACCATGAGGTGATGATAATACCCCACATTAAGTGTCACCCTGACATGAACTTTCAGGTGGTGATACTCATAACCCCCATTAAGTGTCACACATCGGACCTCATCATGTGGTGACAATATTACCCCCCATTATGTGTCATACATTGGACCTCATCATGCGGTGATGGCAATACACCCCATTATGTGTCACACATTGGACTTCATCATGTGATGAAGGCAATACCCACAATTATGCAAAACACATTGGACCTCATCATGCAGTGATGGTAACACACCCCATTGTGAGTCACCCTGACATGCACTTTCAGGTGTTGATGATAGCCACCCATTATGTGTCACCCTGACATGTGCTTTCAGGTGGTGATTATAATACTCCCAATTATGTGACACCATTGGACCTCATCATGATGATGATATTACCCCCTGATTATGTGTCACCATGACATGCACTTTCAGGTGCTGAAGATAATACCCACAATGATGGATCACCCTGACATTCACTTTTAGGTGGTGATGATAATACCTCCACATTATGTGTTACCCTGATGTGCACTTTCAGGTGGTGATAGTAGTATCCCCCATTACTCCTCACCCTTCAGACCTCATCATTTGGTGATGATAATCCACCCCATTATGTGTCCCCTGGCATGAATTTTCAGGTGGTGATGATAATATCCACCCATTACATGTCACATTGTACCTCATCATGGGGTGATGATAACACCTACCCCATTATGTGTCATTATCGGATGCCCTTTCAGGTAGTGATGATAATATCCTGGTTTACTATCAAATGACTGAAAATCAAAAGACTGAATCCAAAATACTGAATGATGGAATTTGCCCCTTTTCCACTGTTGTGTGATCTTTAAGTTAGCATATATATATATATATATATATATATATATATATATATATATATATATATAATATATATATATATATATATATATATATATATACACACACATATATATATATATATATATATATATATATATATATATATATATATATATATATATATATATATATAGCAGGGGGTGTGGGGGCACAGCCCCCCACATGAGGGGAGCAGGGGGACTTGCCCCTTGCATTAAAATATAGTCGATATTTTGAATTTTCAGTCTTTTTGGGGTTCAGTCTTTTGTTTTTCAGTCATTTGATAGTAAACCTAATACCCTCTTATTATGTATCAACCATTGGACCTCATCATGTGGTGGTGATAATACCCCCCATTATGTGAAATCCATCAATGCTCATCATGTGGTAAAGATAATACCCCCCATTATGCTTCACTCTGACATGAACTTTCAGGTGGTGATGGTAATTCCCCTAATTATGTGACAACCATTCGATCTCCTCATCTAGTGATGATAATACCCCCTGATTATGTGCCACCATGACATGACCTTTAAGTTGATGATGATAATACCTCCCATTATGTGTTACCCTGACATGCACTTTCAGGTAGTGATGATAATACCACCAATTAACTGTAATTCTGGCATGCACTTTCAGATGGTGAGGATAATACCTCCCATTATGTGCCACCCTGACATACACTCTCAGGTATTGATGATAATAACACCAATTAAGTGTCACTCTGGCATGCACTTTAAGGTGGTGATGATAATACCTCCCCCATTATGATTCACCCGTCAGACCTCATCAGGTGATAATGATAATCCCCACCCATTTTGTGTTGCCCATCTGACATCATCATGTGATAATGATAATACTCCCCCCATTATGTGTCACCATGACATGTACTTTCTGGTGGTGATGATAACACCTCTCATTATGTGACACCTTGAAATGCATATTTAGGTGGTGATGATAACTTCCCCCATTATGTTTCAACCTGACATGCACATTCAGGTAGTGATGATAGTAAAGCCCCAATACACGTTACCCATTGGACCTCATCATGTGGTGAGGATAATACTTCCCATTATAAGAAGCCATTGAACCTTATCATGAGATTATGATAATGCCCCCACATTATGTGTCACCCTGACATGAACTTTCAGGTGGTGATGTTCATACCCCCATTATGGTTCACACATTGGACCTCATCATGTGGTGACAATATTACCCCCATTATGTGCCCCACATTGGACCTCATCATGTGGTGATGGTAATACACCTCATTATGTGTCACACATTGGACCTCATCATGTGATGAAGGCAATACCCCCAATTATGCAAAACAGATTGGACCTCATCATTTGGTTATGGTAATACCCCCCATTGTGTGTCACCCTGACACGCACTTTCAGGTGGTGATGATAACAGCCACCCAGTATGTGTCAACCAGACATGTGCTTTCAGGTGGTGATTATAATGCTCCCAATTATGTGACATTTATTGGGCCTCATCATGTGGTAATGATATTAGCCCCTGATTATGTGTCACAGTGACATGCATTTCAGGTGCTGATGATAATACCCCACAATTATGGGTCACCCTGACATGGACTTTCATGTGGTAATGATAATACCTCCCATTATGTGTCACCCTGACATGCACACTCAGGTGATGATGACAACACCCACCCAATATGTATCACCCTGACATACACTTTCAGGTGGTGATGATAACACCACTACATTATGTGTCATCCTGATGTGCACTTTCAGGTGGGGATAATAGTATCCCCCAATTACTCCTCACCCATCAGACCTCATCATATGGCGATGATAATACTCACCATTATGTGCCCCCCTGACATGAATTTTCAGGTGGTGATGATAAAATTCACCCATTACATGTCACGTCGGACCTCATCATGGGGTGATGATCGTACCCACCCCATTATGTGTAACTATGGGATGCCCTTTCAGGTAGTGATGATAATACCCTCCTATTATGTATCACTCATTGGACCTCATCATGTGGTGGGGATAATACTCCCATTATGTGAAATCCATCAGTGTTCATCATGTGGTAATAATAAGAACCCCCATTATGCTTCACTCTGACATGAAACTTCAGGTGGTGATGGTAATACCCTCCATTATGTGTCACCCTGACAGGCTGTGTCATCTGGTGATGACACCCTCCCATTATGTCACCCTAACATGCACTTTCAAGTAGTGATTATAATACCCCACATTATGTGTCACACATCAGACCTCATCATGTGGTGATGATAATACCCCTCCAGCTGTCACCCTTACATGAATGTTCAGGTGGTGATGATAATAGCCCTAATTATGTGACAACCATTCGATCTCTTCATGTAGTGATGGTAATACCCCCTGATTATGTGCCACTGTGACATAAACGTTCAGGTTGTGAGGATAATACCTCCCATTATGTGTCACCCTGGCATACACTGCCAGGTAGTGATGATAATACCACCAATTAAGCGTCACTCTGGCATGCACTTTAAGGTGGTGATGATTATACTCCCCCATTATTTGTCACCCGTCAGACCTCATCAGGTGATAATAATAACCCCCACCTATTTTGTGTTGCCCATCTGACCTCATCATGTGATGATGATAATACTCCCCCCATTATGTATCACCATGACATGTACTTTCAGGTGGTGATGATAATACCCATCATTATGTGCAACCTTGAAATGCATTTTTAGGTGGTGATGATAACATCCCCTCATTATGTAAAATTAACTGAAAAAAACATCCAGGGAAAACGAAGCGTTCTGTTGTGCATTTATTCCAACTTGTAGAACAACTCAATGAAAAGCATAAACGCAGAAAATCTCATACACGTTTTTCATCACAGTAGCTGTAACTTCTTCATATAGTGACATTGCTGAATCATTCTTTATTTAAACACATTAGTTTCCCACTAAAAAATATTTCAACCTATCAGGCTTAAACAAAACGATTTGAATGACATTCACATTTACCTCATTAGAAATGTAAAGCTCCCTTAGCTTACATACCCTCATTATGTGTCAACCTGATATGCACTTTCATGTAATGATGATTGTATAGCCCCAATGCATGTTACCCATTGGACCTCATCATGTGGTGAGGATAACACGCCCCATTATGATTCGCCCTGACATACACTTTCAGTTGGTGATATTAATAACTTCCCATTATGTGTCACCCTGACATGCACTTTCATGTGGTGATGATAATACCCACCCATTATGCATGACCCTGACATGCACTTTCAAGGTTGGTGATAATACCCTCCAATCATGTGTCACCCTGACATGCACTTTTAAGTGAAGATAATTCCCCCGTTATGTGCCACCCTGACATGCATATTCAGGTGGTGTTGATAATAACCCCCCATTATGGATCACCCTGACATGCACTTACAGGTTGTGATGTTATCACCCCTAGCTATGTGTCAGACTGACATGCACTTTCATGTGATGATGATAATACCCCTCAATTATGTGCCAGCCTGAAATGCACTTTCAAGTTGTGATGATAATACCCCCCTTTATGTGTCACTGTGACATGCACTTTGTGGTGGTGATGAAAAAGCGCTCAATCCTGTTTTACCCTTTGGACTTCATTATGTGGTGATGATAATACTACCCATCATGTGTCACCATGGCATGCACTTTCAGGTAGTAATGATAATACCCCAGATTATGTATCACTCATTGGACTACACCTTGCAGTGATGATAATACCTCCATTATGTCTCACCCTGACATGCACTTTCAGGTGGTCATGATATCGTCCATCATGTGTCATCCTGATATGCACTTTCAGGTGGTGATGATAATACCCCCCTGTTATGTGTTACACAAAGGACCTCATCGTGTGATGATGACAATACCCCCCATTATGTGTCACACATTAGACCTCATCATGTGCTGATGATAATACCCCCAATTTTGTATCACCCTGACATGCACTATCAGGTTGTGATGATAATACCCCCCATTATGTGTCACCCATCAGACCTAACGAGGTGATAATGATAATCTACGCACATTTTGCATTGCCCATCTGACTTCTGCATGCTGTGATGATAATACCCCCCCCATTATGTGTCATCCTGACATGTACTTTTAGGTGGTAATGATAATGCCTCCCATTATGCATAACCCATTGCATCCCTTCATGTGGTGTTGATAATACCCCTCCATTATGTGTCACCATGGCATGTACTTTTAGATAGGTGTGATAATACCCTCTGTTTTGTATCACACATCAGACCTCATCATGCGGTGATCATAATTCTTCACATTATGAGAAACCCATCGAACCTGATCATGAGGGGATGATATTACCCCCGATTATGTGTCACACATTGGATTTCAGCATGTGCTGATGGTAATACCCCCTTTATGTGTCACACATTGGACCTCATCATGTGATGAAGGCAATACCCCCCAATTATACAAAACAGATTGGACCTCATCATGTGCTGATGGTAATACTCCCCATTGTGTGTCACACTGACATGCACCTTCAGGTTGGGATGCTAACAGCCACCCATTATGTGTCACCCTGACATGTACTTTCAGGTCGTGATGATAATGCTCCCAATTATGTGACAACCATTGGACCTCATCAGGTGATGATATTACCTTCTAATTATGTGTCACTGTGACATGCACTTTCAGGTGCTGATGATAATATCCCCCAATTATGGGTCACCCTGACATGGACCTTATGGTGGCGATGATAATACCTCCCATTATGTGCCACCCTGACATGCACACTCAGGTGGTGATGACAACACTCACCCATTATGTGTCACCCTGACATGCACTTTCAGGTGGTGATGATAACACCCGTACATTATTTGTCACCCTGACATGCACTTTCAGGTGGTGACAATAGTATCCTCCCATTACTCCTCACCCATCAGACCTCATCATGTGGTGATGATAATACCCCCCACTATGTGTCCCCCTGACACGAATTTTCAGGTGATGATGATAATATCCACCATTATGTCCCTCGTGGACTAAGTTTTAGTAATGCCCACACAGGGCAATGCTATACCTGAACTATTATCTAAATGGCAAATGGGTAATCTTGGATGCAGTTTCAAATACATGCAACTCCTTATTAAATATTTGAAGCTTGAAATAGATCAGTTATCTAACAGCATCAAGGAGCTGTATAATGAACTGCTTGACAGTTTTGACAATGCTTTAGTCGACAAATATATCACAGAAGTGATGGATTCTATTGCAGTAAATGAACGTAGGCTGTGTCGGATTAAAACTAAAAAAATAAATAGACCATGTTGACTTTCAAAATGCCAGTCTGTTTACTTGGCCTCAGATAGCAGTTTACAATTCTAATGCTGTTAATTCTCGTCAAGAGCCTGCTTCCATTGCTAATGTGATGGAACCTGACATACCTACTGATTCCGGTGACCATAGGAACTGGCTGACATCACAACTGGCCAATCCCATTGCTGTAGTGGTGTCTGTTAGAGACCCAGGTGCCAGGAAGAAGATGATTCAAGTAACAGCATGAGTGCACCATTCAAGTGAGCAAGGCAGTGTGGTGAAACATATGAGTGATGTTCCTTTAAATGCAAATTAATCCTTTGTGTCTACTGCTCCTTTTTCTCAAGGGAAATTGAAGTTCCCATTACCAATAAAGTTCCACTTTAAATGAACAGAGATCTCACTCTCACAGCAGAACACACATGAAGAGGAAACCCGAAGGGGAAGCTTCGGGTACACCTACAATAAAGACGTTTTGGAACAAAATGTAGAGAGCTAAATATGGAATTTATTCACTTACACTTTGTCCGAAGCCGAAGCTTCTGTCTTAATGAAAGGATCATCCTTTATTCCTCCTCAAAAACAGGACTTCTCTGAGGTAATTTTAGATTTTAAAATTTTTATAAGGAATGTGCTTCTGAAATTGAATTTTAAAAGTGATGTATGTGTTAACGACATGTGTATTTTTGAAAAACCAAGTACATTCATACCAAATCCAAATCCATTGGTCACAGCCTTTGAGAAGTTATGTTTGGATGACTTTTATAAATTGTATGCTTCTATTTGTGGTCATAAAAAATGTGGTAGGAAATATAACTTAACTAAACTCAAGTACCAAGCTTTAAAGAGTTTACAGAACAATAGTCAGTTGATCATTAGACCAGCCAATAAGGGTGGTCCTATTGTGTTGTTTGATTCTGACAGATATAACAGTGATATAGCATATGCTTTCTGACACTCGTTTTTATGTTCAGATAACTTCAAAACAAGTTGATTATATGATTAGTATAGATATTTAAGGATGGTTTGCTAGATAAATATTTGTTTAATTATTTATTGTCCATGACACTTTAGTACCTGTCATTCAAGGCCTGCCCAAACTACATAAAGATCCAGTACATCCCCCACTAAGTCCCATTGTAGCAGGGAGAAACTGGTGCACAGAACCTGCTTCCATCTATATCGAGAAACAACTTAGATCTGCTTTGAACACTTGCCCGTGTATATTAAGGGACACACAACATTTTTTAAGTGATTTGTTTCTATTCATGGAAACATATATGAAACAGGACAATCTACATCTAGTGACCTTAGATGTCACTTGTCTCTTTACGGTTTTCCTGAATAATGAAGGGCTTACCCATGTTAAACAGTTTTTGGAGAGCTACACTGATTTTGATGGTAATAAGATTGAATTAGTTTGTATTATATTGAAGTGAGTTTTGAATAACAATGTTTTTGTGTTTGGTGATAGCTTCTATTGTCAGAAACATGGCATAGCTATGGGCACATCTTGTGCCAACAGCTGCGCCAATGTGGTTATGAAAGTATGGGAACAACAGTATGTTTTTCATGGACCCTTCAGTGAACAAGTGATTGTTTCTTATCGCCAATTTGTGGACAATATTTTTTTCCTATGGGAAGGGTCTGCTGGTGTCTTACATGAGTTTATTTTTTATATTAATAATACAACTTAATTTCTGAGGTTTTCTTATACAATTTCAGTTGATTCTGTGAGTTTCTGGATGTTAGAGAATTGTGTCAATCAGATGGTTGTATCTCGACAGAATTATATAGAAAAACATGTCATCATAATCATCTTTTATACAAAGGAAATATGCATCCACCACATGTATTTAGAAGTGTGGTTGGAAGTCAAGTTTCTTGAGCTTTAAGACTAAATATAAAAGATTCAGAGTTTACCAGACAGACCCAGTGTTTGATAGAAGCATTTACTGCTAGGGGCTACACCCAAAATGACGTTGCTCAAAGTGCTGAGTTGGTGTCTGGTTTGAGAACTAGTAGGGCCAGGCCTTATTTTGGTAAGAAATATAATAATAATTTGCAAACTAAATCTGACATGAATGACAAATTAAAGTTATGTCTGTATTATTCTAGTGATATAAGACAATACAGGAAGATTATTGAAATGCACTGGAATACCTTGACTACAGATGATGACATTAAAGCAATAGTAGATATTAGACCAATATTTGTATATAAAAATATGAAATCTTTAAGGAGATGTTTGTGTTATCCAAGGAGCAAGCTACCTGATACTGACCATAAATATGCTGTTGCCTGTGGACACTGCCAAGCTTGTAAGCATATTGATAGTACTGGTATGTTTAAACATCCTAATCAGAATATAACATACAGATCCAATGTATATGCAACATGTAGTAGTATCCATGTGATCTATTTAGCTTATTGTTCAGTTTGTTTGAAATTTTATATTGGCAAAACTGATAGAGCACTCAGAAATAGGATTAAGGAACACTACTACCATATTGGCAAAGGTAATACAGTTAGTGCATTATCTAAGCACATTGTAGATACAGACACCACTCACATTTCTAAGTTCATGGTGAGAGGACATATTTTTTTGAATGTCAAAAAGGGTGACATTAGGAATATAACTGAGCAGTTAGAAGCCAAATGGATAGTTAGATTATATGGAGATCATGAGCATGGCCTGAATGACAGAGTACCTTTAAGACCTAAACTTAAAGCTAGACCATTGAACAGGAGATAGTTTAGTTTTTATTTATGTAAGATGTGTTTTTATTGTTGCATACATATGTATATTTTTTATATTTTTATATATAATTATAGATTTATACACACACACACACGCACACACACACACATATATATATATATATATATATATATATATATATATATATATATTGTTCATTTGTATTGTTATGATAGTTTTTATGTTTTATGCCTTTAAGAATGCATCCATTCTAGTCATGTAATAATTTAATTAGTGTATTTAATGAGCTGAATTCTTAGTCAGTGATATGCATCTGATGACGTAGCTTTGCTATGAAAGCACTTATGCTCTTATTTTGATTTTATACTGATTAAAGACAGATTTATACTGGAGTTCTTTTGGCGTCCTTGGATCCTTTTGTTTAGTTTTTGTGTTCTACAACTGTTTTAGTGGACCCAAGTTCTGATACAGGTTGGTGGTTGTTGTGTTTTACTACTTTGTTCATCCTCCATTATATGTCATGTTGGACCTCATCATGTGGTGATGATAATACCCCCCATTATGTGTCACTATGGGATGCACTTTCAGGTAGTGATGATAATGCCTCCTATTATGTATTACCAGTCGGACCTCATCATGTGGTGGTGATAATACCTCCCATTATGTGAAACCCATCGATGCTCATCATGTGGTGAAGATAATACCCCCCATTATGCTTCACCCTGACATGAACTTTCAGGTGGTGATGGTAACAACCCTCATTATGTGTCACCCTGACATGCATTTTCAGGTGGTGATAATAATACCCCACATTATGTGTCACACATGGAACCTCATCATGTGATGATGATATTTCCCCATAGTTGTCATCCTGACATGAACTTTCATGTGATGATGATAACAGCCACCTGTTATGTGTCATCCTGACATGGACTTTCAGGTGGTGATGATAATACCCCTAATTATGTGACAACAATTGAACCTCATCATGTTGTGATGATAATACCCCTGATTATGTGCCAGTATGACATGAACTTTCAGGTGTTGGATGATAATACCCCCAATTATGGGTCACCCTGACATGAACTTTTATGTGGTGATGATAATACCTCACATTATGTGTCCTAGTGACATGCAATTTCAGGTGGTAATGATAATGTCCCCCATTATGTCTTACCCTGACATGCATATTCAGGTGGTGCTGATAATAACCCCCCCATTTTTGGGTCATCATGAAATGCGCTTACAGGTGGTGATCATAACATCTCCCTATTATGTGTCACACTGACATGCACTTTCAGGTGTTGACGATAAAACACCCCAATTATGTGTCAGCCTGACATGCACTTTCAGGTGTTGATAATACCCCTCATTATGTGTGACCATGACATGGACTTTTAGGTGGTGATGATAATACCTCCCATTATATGTCACCTTGACATACACTTTTAGAAGGTGATGATACATGCAAGTATGTCTCTCTTTGACATGCACTTTCAGGTGGTGATGATGAAATCTCCACATTATGTGTCACCCATGTGACCTCATCATGTGGTGATGAAAATACCCCACATTATTTGTCACCCTGACATGCACTTTCATGTGATAATGATAATACCCCAGTTATGTGACACCTTGACATGCACTTGCAGGTGGTGATAATAATGCCCCCGATTATGTGTCTGCCTGACATGCACTTTTAGGTGGTGATGATAACACCAACCTGCATTATATACCACCCTGAAATGAACTTTTAAGTGGTGATGACAATACCTCCTCATTATGTGACACATGTTGACCTTATCATGTGGTGATGATAATAGCCCCCATTATGTGAAACCCATCGAACTTCATCATGTGGCAATGAAAATACTCCCATTATGTGTTACACATTGGATTTTATCATGTGGTGGTGCTAATACCCCCATTATGTGAAACCCATTGGACCTCATCATATAGTGATAATAATACCCAGCACTATGTGTCACCCTGACATGTACTTTCAGGTGGTAATGATAATACCCACACATTATGTGTCACCTTGACATGCCCTTTCAGATGGTGATGATAATAGCCACCCATTATGTTTCACCCTGACATGGTCTTTCATGTGGTGATGATAATATCCCAAATTACGTGACATCCATTGGACCTCATAATGTGGTGCTGATAATACCCCCCATTATATGTCACAATGACATGCACTTTCAGATGGTGATTATAATATCCCCTGATCATGTGTCAACTTGACATGCACTTTTAGGATGATAACACTGCAACATTATGTATCACCCTGAAGTTTCCTTTCAGATGGTGATGATAATATCCCCCCATTATGTTTCACCCTGACATGGTCTTTCATGTGGTGATGATAATATCCCAAATTATGTGACAGCCATTGGACCTCATAATGTGGTGCTGATAATACCCCCCATTATATGTCACAATTACATGCACTTTCAGATGGTGATTATAATACCCCCCTGATTATGTGTCAACTTGACCTGCAATTTTAGGATGATAACACTGCAACATTATGTATCACCCTGAAGTTTCCTTTCAGATGGTGATGATAATTTCTCCCCATTATGTGTCACCCTGACATGCACTTTCAGGTGGTGATGATAGTATCCTCCCATTACTCATCACCCATCAGACCTCATCATGTGGTGATGATAATACCCCCAATATGTGTCACCCTGACATGAACCTTCAGGTGGTGATGATAATACCCCACCCATTAATTGTCACATGTCAGACCTTATCATGTGATGACAATAGCCCGCATTATGTGAAACCCATTGAACTTCAACATGAGGTGATAATTATGTGTTACACATAAGACCTCATAATGTGGTGATGGTAATAGCCCTCATTATGTGAAACTCATCAGATCTTATTATGTGGTGATGATAATACCCCCCCATTATGTGTCACGATGGCATGCACTTTGTGTTGGTGATGATAATACCCTTATGTGTCACCCATTGGACCTCATCATGTGGGGATGATAATACCCCCATCCCATTATATGTCACTATGGCATGCATTTTCAGGTAGTCGTAATAATAACAACTATTATAAATCACCCATCAGAATTCATCATGTAGTGGTGATAATACAATCATTATGTGAAACCCATAAAACCTCATCATGTGGTGATGATAATACCCCTCCAATTATGTGTCACCCTGACATGAACTTTCAGGTGGTGATGATAATACTCCCCCAATTTTGGGTCACTATGGCATGCACTTTCAGGTGGTGATGGTAATACCCCCAATTATGGGTCACCCTGTCATAGACTTTCAGGTGGTGATGATAATACCTCCCATTATGTGTCCCAGTGACACTTTCAGGTGGTGATGATGACACCACTCATTATGTGTCATTTTAACATGAACTTTCAGAGGGTAATAATAATATCACCCTTTATGTGTCATCCATCGGACCTCATTAGGTAATAATGATAATCCGCACCCATTTACTGTCATCCATCTGTCCTCATCATGTAGTGATGATAATACTCCCCTCATTATGTGTCACCCTAACATGCACTTCAGGTGGTGATGATAATGCCCCTCATTATGTGTCACCCTGAAATGCATTTTTAGGTGGTGATAATAGCATCTCTCATTATGTGTCAACCTGACATGCACTTTCAGGTAGTGATGGTATTATCACCCCATTAAGAATTACCCATTGGACCTCATCATGTGGTGATGATAACACCCCCCATTATGATTCACTCTGACATGCACTTTCAGCTGGTGATAATAACCTCCTACTATGTGTCACCCTGACATTCACTTTCATGTGATGATGATAATATCCACCCATTATGTATGACCCTGATGTGCACTTTCAAGTGCTGGTGATAATATCCCTCAATTATGTGTCATACTGACATGCTCTTTCAGGTGAGGATAATACCCCCACTATGTATCACAATGACATGCACTTTCAAGTGACGATAATGCCCCCCATTACGTGTCACCCTGACATGCATATTTAGGTGGTGTTGATAATAACCCCCCATTATGGGTCACCCTGACATGCACTTACAGGTGGTGAAGATAACACCCCCATTATGTGTCACACTGACATGCACTTTCAGGTGATGATAATAATACCCCCCCAATTATATGTCAGCCTGATATACATTTTCAGGTTGTGATGATAATACCCCCATTATGTGTCACTGTGACATGCACTTTGTGGTGGTGATGAAAATACCCCCCATCATGTGTAATTGGGCCTCATCATATGGGCCTCATCATATGGTGATGATAATACTCCCCATTATGTGTCACCATGGCATGCACATTCAGGTAGAGATGATAATTCCCACCCATTATGTATCACCCATTGGACCACACCATGTAGTGATGATAATACCCCACATTATGTGTCCCCATGAGATAAACTTTCAAGTGGTGATGATAATACCCCCCTCATTATGTCTTACCTTGACATGCACTTTCAGGTGGTCATTATACCCCTCATTATGTGTCATCCTGACATGCACTTAAAGGTGGTGATGATAATATCTCCCTGTTATGTGTTACACAGCAAACCTCATCATGTGATGATGATAATACCCTCCATTATGTATCACACATTTGACCTCATCATGTGTTGATGGTAATACCTACAATTATGTGTCACTCTGATATGCACATTCAGGAGGTGATGATAATAACCCACATTATGTTTCACACATCAGATCTCATCAGGTGATAATGATAATTTATTTATTTATTTTATTTTATTTTACATTTGTTTACCAAGATAGTCTGACTGGATACATGTCCATTTTCAGCGGAGGCCTGGGGAGTAAAGCTCCACATAGTCAAACATACAAAAGGTTACACAAGAAGTTAGAAAACAATTAGAATATATAAAAAAGTGGTAAAATACATTATGTACATTGGTTTAGAAGTGTTCCCTAGTAGGGACTCACAGTTCTCATGGACAGACGCAATTACAAGTAAGATTGTAACTCACTGAAAGTAAGATACTCCAAATGGAAACAGCAAACTTGTAAACATAAAAATAATAAAAAACAGTCACCAGAGAAAAAAAATCAATGGTCTTCCACTTTTAATATGCCAACAAACACAGAAATACCAAACTACTAAGCACTTTCACCAGGCTACAAACCACTGGCTTCTTCAGAGTCATTTGGTTTAACATCCACAGTTCATTACATACAAACCTTTAATTACTTAATTGGTTACATCACCAGTTAACCCAGTGGTTTAGTTAACTTCAATAATAAGCTCAATTCATGTTTTTCACCTTTCCTACACCTAAAATTTAAAAACTAAAAACACTGTAATGTTAGAAGAAATTTTTTGTTCATATCAAAGTTAAAACTGACTTAAAACAGTCATGTTATTTAAAAAAAACATACACATTTATAGGCAAGATGTTCAACTTATTACTACTATTGTAACCCTTAACTTGTAGTACATTTACATGGTTACACTAACAAGTGTCTTTCATTAACATTTTAAACCTACTGGTGTTTACCAAACTCTATTCACCATAATGACTGTTAAAATAATATATTTTTCAGTTACACTTAATTTGACTTTAATTTTAAAATGGGCATCAGAGAAATAGTGTCATTTAAGCCAGGCAACTTCAGGGCATTTAATCTTAATTGCCAGGTTGTCTCTAGAGCTCCAACCTTGTTATTGATATCACAACCAATTTCACCCATGGTTACCTGGCTTATAATAAAGAATGTAGACTTCTTAAAATTCTTTCACATTTTTAAATGTAAAAAAGTGTATTATGTTAATCCTTTCTATTAATACATCTCAGATGTTTTGAAATTTTGTCACACAGCCTCCTAATGGTTTTACCCACATAAAATTCATCACATGAAATGCATGAAGCAACATAAACAATATTTTTGGTGTTACAATTACATATCCCTGGACATGGAATTGTATATTTAAAACCATAAACACATAAGTATGGTCCCTCACTTATATATCTACAATATTTACACATGGCACATTTCTTCATGCAAGATTTTCTTCCAGTGCTAATTTCTCTTTCAAGTATACCCTTTATGTTGTTCCCTCTACTATAAACTATTGATGGTTCAGGTCCTAAAATAACTTTAATGTTGTCACTAAGACAAAACTTCCAGGCATTTCTCAAACTTGTCAGCAATTCCTGAGCTCTATCATTATATTTAAGTATAAGATTGGCACCTAAGTTTTCTAAGTTATTCTCACTCTTTGTGATAGGTGCCATGTTCCATATAATGGGGAGTGTAACAGGTTTCCCTTTTTCTCAAAATCTCTCTTTTGATGTTTAATAATAGTTTGAGCGGGTACCCCCTATCCAAGAACATTCCTATTAACTTGTATAGTTCATATTTAAACGTTGAGTTGTCACTGACCAATCTAGATGTTCTCACCATTTGGCCATTAATAATGCCTTTCCTTTGGTGATAGGGGTGACAACTATCAAAGTGTAGTAATGAGTTGGAATATGATTCCTTTCTATAAAT
This sequence comes from Protopterus annectens, assembly GCF_019279795.1. Lineage (NCBI taxonomy): Eukaryota > Metazoa > Chordata > Ceratodontiformes > Protopteridae > Protopterus > Protopterus annectens. The sequence goes on from NC_056731.1 coordinate 751,822,221, forward strand.
GTTATTACATAAACCTTGACTTGATTTTTGATAGTTATATCCAAAAAAATTATCTCCTCATTGTGCCATACATGTGCAAATTTAAAAAACTCTGCTGTAGTGTTTAAATAGTCAATAATCTCTATAATAGAGGTTCCATCCCCTTTCCATAATATTAATATGTCATCTAAAAATCTATTGTATGACAATATCTTGTCTTTATATTCAGATGAAAAAATGTACAATTCCTCCCAGGCGCGTAATACTAAATTGGCAGTTACTGGGGCACATTTGGCTCCCATTGCTACACCCGTTAGTTGTGGGTAAATTTCTCCTTCAAAACTGATGAAATTGTTCTTCAAGACCATTTCCATAAGGTCTATGAGCAAATTAATTTTATCTTTGCCCATCTTCTTACTTTTTGGGAGACTCTTGTAAAACATAGTAAGCCCTTGTTCATGGGGAATAACTGAATAAATTAACTACATCTACTGTTAAAAAACAAAGTTGTTGTCTTTAACTTGCCTAAGCCTCTCAAGACAGTGCCATGAATCTCTCAAAATATGTCCAGCTTCTTCAACTGCTATTTTAGACCAAGTGTCCACAAAGGAAGCAAGGGGCTCTGTCTTAGAGCCGATAGCTGCAACTATCTGTCTAAATGGAGGGTTGCTCACCTCTTTGTGGACCTTGGGAATGTCAGACATAACTGGCAAAGTTGGAAATTTTACTAATATGTAGTTGAATTCTATTTCATTAATCACCCCCTGGAAAAGTGCATCCTGAAGATATAGGTCTAGCTTTAGATAAGCTCTATGTAGTTCATTTTTTGATGTTCTCCTATAAGTAGTCTCATCATTAAGGATATTAGTCATCATACTTGAGTAGTCCATTCTAGTCATAATCACCATCCTCCCTCCCTTGTCCAGTTTCATAAACCTATATTGGCTGTTTTGAGATAAATTTTTCAAAAACAACTTTTCTTCCTTTGTTAAATTGTCCTTCACACTTTTTTCCTGTGATAATATTCATCTAAAATCTGTTTCCACACATCTCTCTAAAGTAGAAACCTCGGAATTTGGTGGGGGGATGAATGTACTACTTTTCTTATGGGGCATATTCATTCCTGTCCCAATAGTATTTCCTTTGTCGTAAGAAAAACAATTTTCAAATTTAAATGTCTCATATACATTTTAAGATCAATCAGAATTTGCGCAATGTCTAACCTATAGGCTGGTAGGAAATTTATGCCCTTACTTAATAAATCAAAGTGAACATCTCCTATCTCCATATCAGTATAATTGTAAATACAAAAGAATTCTCTTGCACACTTTATAACACTCTAATGTGTTGTTGATAGTGGGAAATGTAATTTCCTCAGAGTCACTAAAAATCGACCAAAAACTCTTGTCAGTTGAACATTCATTGTGTAAATAACTTCCAAAAAATTGTTGCTCATGTCCCAAATCATGCATTTCATTACCATTCACTCAAGTAAACTGAACAATACTGGCATTGCAAACATTTAAAACTTCTTTGGAAGACACTCTTAACAATTTATTTAAAGGAACATCTCTCTCCATCGTAGGCATTAATAACCCCTTCTGTACCCCCTCCCCCCACAATCTTTCCAGTACTGGTGTTGAACATTCCTGCCTCTTTGTCCCTTGTTTAACAGTCGCTCCGATCTCCTCAATTCAGTCTGGTGTTCTAAAAAACATTCATCACAGTCAGTATTTTCATCTACTTTATTATGTTTAACAAAATCAGCTCAATTGTCAATCATAGAAATGTTAGTTTTTTGCTGTTTAGTGCCCAGTAGATAGGCACAATTATTATTGTAGTCAAGAGTGTCTCTGTTGAGCTTTTTGTGTATAGTGGTAAGATTTTTGTTAACAAAGGTCCCTACACTCTTTAATACTTTATCAAAACTGTCTTTTTGTTGAGAAAACAGTACATCACTTGCAATACTAACATTGAGGTTATTAATTTCTTCCTGCAATTTTACAAGTTTAGTCTTATTGTTGTTAATGATAATAGTCAACATTTCCATACCTGTTTTATTAAACAGCGAAATCAGTTCACGGTGTGCTGCAGTACCTGCTTCTATTCCCATCGGGAGTTTCCATAACCGCAAACCTTGCGGTACTTGATTCAAAGCCAATGATTTTTTTCAAAAAACAAGTTATCAAGTTGAATGGCTCTGAATTTAATACATAATTTTTCAAAATTGAAGATTTGTTCTCTTAGAGTATGTAACGATCTTCTCGCCTCCTTCAGGCCTTAGAAGTTAGCCTCAAACGCCGGTTCCTGAAACCACTGTTTGAAATCATGTGGTCTCATAACACTACCCTGATTGATGTTCCCTGCCGGTGGTGTTCCATTTTGATTTTGTTGCCTTGCCACAGCATTGCTGTAGGAAGTAGATGAAACACTGCCGTTCAATGCTTCACTGTTAATAGGTGAATGTAGAGTAAAGAGTTCCATCTTGGAGTCAGTAGGGCTGTTGTTACTCCCTTCCTTCAATTCTACTATCACGTCAGTGTGGAGCTTTTTAAGTTTCTCCACTATATTAACCAGTTCATTCAGCATACTCTCCATGCTAATAAGGTGAAAGGGATTTGCGTATCAAGCTAGTTGACCAATGATATTCCCCAGGGCTGATTATAACAATGAAAGTAAGATACTCCAAACAGAAACAGCAAACTTGTAAACATAAAAATAATAAAAAACAGTCACCAGAGAAAATCAATGGTCTTCCACTTTTAATACGCCAACAAACAAAGAAATACCAAACAACTAAGTACTTTCACCAGGCTACAAACCACTGGCTTCTTCAGATTCATTTGGTTTAACATCCACAGTTCATTATATACAAACCTTTAATTACTTAGCTGGTTACATCACCAATTAACCCGATGATTTAACTAACTTCAATAATAAGCTCAATTCATGTCTTTTCACCTTTCCTACACCTAAAATTTAAAAACTAAAAACATTTTTTTTTTAAAATAACATGACTGTTTCAAGTCAGTTTTAACTTTGATATGAACAAAAAATTTCTTCTAACATTACAGTGTTTTTAGTTTTAGTGCACAAAGTTCTGTACCACCCTAAAGATACCCCCTCTCTAATAAATATTATTAAGCCATATATTTAGTCCCTAGTAGGGACTCACAGTTCTCATGGAGAGACGCACTTGCAAGTAAGATTGGATATATAGCATGGTGATACAGTTAGATGTTATGATTATTACTGATTATGCTATGATAATTACTGATTATGCTATTTTATAACTTAATCCAGGTTGGTACATGGGCATAACCAGTTCAATTTGAGATACTGTCTGAGGTTTTTTTTGAAGATACTTTTGGAGGATTGTAGGGTTATATAGTTTGGCAAGGCATTCCAGGTTTTGCCAACAAAGTTGGTGAACAGGATTCACCAGCTGCGTTATTAGCTTTGTGGGTCTGGACCAGTAATTTGTCAGCTGACTGTACTGATCTCAGGTTGCTATATGGCTTAATAATATTTATTAGAGAGGGGGGGTATCTTTAGGGTGGTACAGAACTTTGTGCACTATTAGGAGTGGATTTAATTGAATTAAGCTGAGCAGTTTTAGCCATTCTAGTTGTTTCAGGTTCTGGCAGTGATGGGTTCTATAGGTGGAGCCAGTGGCGAATCTGGCAATATGGTTGTAGGTATGGGGACAGCTTACTTAGTTTGGTTTTATTGAGGTTTGAGAGTACAGGTGAGGCATATAAAAGAGTAGAGAGTAGGTGTGATTGGGTGATTTCAGTCTTAGCCAGTGGGGTTAAGAGTGTCTTGTTTCTATACAGTGATCCAAGCTTCTTATTGATGGTCTGTACGGTTTTGTTGACCTGTAGGTCAAATTTGAGATTATTGTCTATGATAACCCCTAGAAGTTTAGTGTGTTGATCTGGGGAGATAGTGGTGCCATTGTTAGACGTGACAGATAATGAAAGAGTGGCAGATCTACTAGTGGGGTTGGAGAGTAGAAGTTTAGTTTTATTGGGGTTCAGTAGTAGGTGTTGGTTGGTGAGCCAGTTCTCAATAGTGTTAAATGTATTTTGGGTTAAGATTTGTAGTTCGGATGGGGAGGTGGCTGAACAGATGAGAGTGGAATCATCTACATATTGAATACAGGTAACTTTAGGGATAGTAGTGTGAAGATTATTGATAAAAATAGAGAAGAGTATTGGGCCTAGTATAGAGCCTTGAGGGACACCAAGTGTGAGAGGTAGCTGACTGGAGAGTTTGCCCTGCCATAGTACTGCCTGTTGTCTACCAGTTAGGTAGGACTGGAACCACTGCATAGTGTGCGTGTTGAGGGAAATGGATTTTAGAGAAAGAATGAGAAGTTCGTGGTTGACCATGCCAAAGGCTTTTGATAGATCAAGGAAGAGGGTGGAGGGTAGCCTATTATCATTTCTGTTATTGTTTATGGCATTAGTAAAGGAAAGGAGGGCTGAGGTGGTGTTGTGGTATGGCCTGAAGCCATGCTGGGAGTTGGATAGTAAGTTATTATGTGTAAGTTATTGCATTAGTTGCTTGTGTAGACATTTCTCCATTATTTTGGCTAGTGGGGAAAGAATGGCAATGGGTCTATAGTTGGACATGTCTATTGAGCTACCACTTTTATGGAGTGGGATGATGTGGGATATTTCCCAGAGGGAGGGGATAGCATTTTCGGATAAGGTTCTCTTGATAAGGATAGATATGGGATATGCAATGGCATCTGCAGCTATTTGTAGGTACTCTGCAGGGAGGAGGTCAGCAGTGAGGGTAGTAGGTTTTATTTTTTTTAGGAGAACTTTGATAAAACTAGTGGCTATTGGTTGGAGGCTAAATTTGGGATTATTTGTGGATAAATTAGGTGTGTGGTTTAAGTTTGTGAAGGTTAGGTGATTTGCTAGGGATTGGATTGTTTCGGTGAAAAGGTTATTATAAGCGCTAGCTATGGTCTCTGGGGAACTATGGGTATGGTTAGCTGGAGTTGGGGTGGTAGAATGTCCTGGATGAAGTAGTTGATTTAAGCCAGCCCAGAACTTTTGGGGGTTGTTTTGGTGGTTTTGTAGGAAATTACGGTAAAAGCTTATTTATATAGTAAAAGAGATTTTTTTGTGTCATTCCTGAGTTCACAATATTTTAGATGGTCAAGTGGGGCTATGGTTGTTCTCCAGCTGATCCAGGCTCTGTTTATAGCTTTGATTTTAGATTTGGTCTCTTTTGTGAGCCATGGTGCTGTGTTTGATCTAGATTTTATTGCACATGCTGGAGCATGGGAATCAAGGATACTTAGGAATTTTGTGTTAAAGTGAGCTACAGCCTCTTCTAATGGTGGATTTTTTTCATTTTGACCAGTCAACTGTTTGTATTTCATTTAGGAATATTGCAGTGTCAATGTTTTTTCATTTTCTCACTGTTTTATATTTGTTCTGGTGAGGGTTTCCTACCTTATGTTTTATGATATAGGTTAGAAAATGGTCACTAAGGTTGTCAGGGAGAGTGCCAGAAGTATACAGTTGGGGTTGGGTGTTAACGAGGATCCAGTCAAGGATACTTTCCCTGTTGGTCGGTTTGTTTATCCTAGTGTGAGAGGTTATGGTCTGTTTAAACCCAGATAAGTTTATAGGAGTGAGGGCGGGGGTTCAGAGGAGCTGGGGTGCCAGTCAGTGTTAAAGTCACCAAGAACTATGGTTTCTTGGGGATAAGTAGTGGATAACCAGTACAGGATATCCTCTAGGGTATTTAAGTTGTTGCCTAGCAGAATGTATTCACAGATGATGTTTAAATATTTGTACTGGTTAATCTGTAATTTGGTTATGATGAGTTCAGCATTGTTGTACCGGGGTGGTTGAATGGTGTCTCTATTAACAGTCAGAGTGTTTTTGTAAAGGACTGCTATCTCACCTCCTTTCTTAGTAGCACAGTCTCACCAGTGTATATTATATCCCGGGGGTAGTATCTCATTGTCGGTAGTACTAGGTTTTAGCCAGGTTTCCATAAGACACATAATGTCTGGGGAGTGGGTTGCTAGTAGGGTGTGTAGGTTGGGAATCTTATTGTTAATACTTCTAATATTTAGGTGAAATGCTAGGAGGGAACTAGTGGGATTAAAAAGGTGTAACTTGACTGTGGGGGTTGTGGTAGGGGAGTAGAGGTTATTGGTTGTGGGTGGGCTAGAGTTGGGATGAATATCCCCGTGTGTTATAAGAGTATAGTGACAGTATATTCTAAGCTTTAGGAGTTTGTTTATTAGTTTTATATAGTCTTTGTCTTTAGGGTTGTGTTTTCTGGTTTTACAGGGGTGATATATTATTGAGGGTTGTATATTTGGTTTGCTGGGGATGGCAGAGTGTTTGGTGTTATGTGTGTAGTCGTAGGTGTCTGTTTGACCTTGTGGGTAATGAATACCATGGTCAAGTATTTGTTCATAGGCAGTAAGATGGTAAAATAGAAACAGTATAGGCATTAGGGTAATTAGTATTTTTTTACTTGTTTGCATTTTGTTAGGGGGGGGGTGTGCCAAATTTGATGGTTGATTGTGCTAACAGGGTGTGGAAAAATGGATGAGAATAAAAATGGGTGTGGGGAGGGCTGTTCAATGACTGGATCTTAGTATGAGGGGAGTGGCTGAACATAGTTTAAATGTAGGAGTAGTGGGGGATTGTGGAAATTGGGGGCAGGGAGGGGAGCAGAGTGAGCCCGAGTGCAGCGAGGGCAAGCGGTGCGGGGCTAACACTGACTCCAAGTATTTCCCTGGGCTTATGGTACGTTAAGGTACCATTTTGGCTGTATTTAGATTTGTTTCTTTTTACACCAAATTTTTAAGCTATTTTTAATCTATAGGTTATACACTTGCAGGATAAATTAATAGCTGCAGGGTATAATTTTCTGGGCTATGTGAGAGAGTGCAGGGAGAAATTATTGTTGTAGCAGTTTAACCTGTTTGAGGAAATATGGGGGTTGGGGAAGAGACAAGACAGTAGGAGTGGTTAGAGGGGGACCTTGATTGACTCAAGACACCACACCAGAGGTAAGTTTAATGTAAGGTCCTAAAACCTGCAATCAGCACTTAATGTTATTTATGTTTAGCAGGAAAGACAGACCAACAGTATAGACTTTTGAGGATTTTTACAAGGGTTACTTGTTCAATGTCAGACAAGTAAAACTTTGATACAGGAAATCTATATTTGTGTAGAAAGCCAGAAAGGTACAATGTATACCTGCAAAAATTAGGGTCAGAGACACTAATGTAAGAGTCAGTGTACTTTAGTTGCATGGGAAGGAGGTAAACACTCAAGTAGAAAAGACTCCTATGGCTGACCAAAATAGTGACTCGCTTAGTTACACGTCATCATGTGGTGATGATAATAACCTCAATTGTCTGTCAACCTGACATGCACTTTCAGGTGGTGATGATAATGCCACCCATTATGTGTCACTCTGACATGCACTTTTAGGAGGTGATGATAATACCCCACATTATGTGTCATCCATCGGACCTCCTCAGCTGATAATGATAATCCCCACACATTTTGTGCTGCCCATCTGACTTCACCATGTGGTGATGATTATACCCTTCCCATTATGTGTCACCCTGACAGGCACTTTCACATGGTGATGATAACACTCCAACATTATATGTCACCCTAACGTGTGCTTTCAGGTGGTGATGATAATACCCCACCCATTAATTGTCACATGTCGGACCTCACTATGTGGTGATTATAATACCCCCATTATGTGTTACACATAAGACCTCATCATGTGGTGATGCTAATAGCCCCCATTATATGAAACGTCTCGGACCTCATCATATGGTGATGATAATACCCCCCTAATTATGTGTCACTTTGACATGCACTTTCAGGTGGTGATGATATTCCTACACAATATGTGTCACAATATGTGTCAAACAGTTTGAGTTGGTGATGATGATACCGCCCATTATGTGTCACCCACTGGACCTCATCATGTTGGGATGATAATACCCTTCATTATGTGTCACTGCGGCATACACTTTCAGGTAGTGATAATAATAACAATCTAATATGAATCACCCATCAGACCCTATCATGTGGAGGTGATAATATAACCATTATGTGAAACCCATCAAACCTCATAATGTGGTCATGATAATACCCCCCCAAATTATGTGAAACCCATCAAACTTCATAATGTGGTAATGATAAACCCCCCAAATTATGTGTCAACCTGATATGAACTTTCAGGTGGTGATGAGAATACTCCTCCAATTTTGTGTCACCGTAACATGCACTTTCAGGTGGTGATGATAATACCCCTGTCATAGTCTTTCAGGTGGTGATGATAATACCTCCCATTATGTGTTCCCATGACATGCACTTTCAGGTAGTGATGGTAATACCACCCATTATGTGTCAGTCTGACATGCACTTTTAGGTGTTGATGATATCACCCTTTATGTGTCATCCATCAGACCTCATTAGGTGATAGTGATAATCTGAATCCATTTTTCTTTCGCCCATCTGACCTCACCATGTGGTGATGATAATACCTCCCATTATGTGTCATCCTGACATGCACTTTCAGGTGGTGATGACAATATCTCCCATTATGTGTCACCCTAACATGCACTTTCAGGTGGTAACAATAATACCTCCCCATTATGTGACACATGTTGGATATTATCATGTAGTGATATCCCATTATGTGTAATACATTGGATTTCATCATGTGGTGGTGCTAATACTACGCATTATGTGAAACCCATTGGACCTCAACATGTTGTGATAATGATACCCAGCATTATGTGTCAACCCGACATACACGTTCAGGTGTTAATGATAATATCACCCTTTAAGTGTCATCCATTAGACCTCATTAGGTGATAATGATAATCTGCACCCATTTTCAGTCGCACATATGACCTCATCATGTGCTGATGATAATACCCCCTGTTATGCATCATCCTGACATGTGCTTTCAGATGGTAATGATAACACTTCCTTATTATGTCTCACCCTGACCTGCACTTCTAGGTGGTGGTGATGATAATACTCACCCGCAGTATGTGTCACCCTGACATGAACTTTCAAGTGGTAATGATAATACCTCCTCATTATGTGTAACATGTTGGATGTTATCATGTGGTGATACCCCATTATGTGTTGCACATTGGATTTCATCATGTGGTGGTGCTAATACTCTGCATTATGTGAAACCCATTGGACCTCATCATGTGGTGATAATGATGCCTAGCATTATGTGTAACCCTGACATGCACTTTCAGGTAGTGATGATAACATCCCCCATTATGTGCCACCCATTGGAACTCATCATGTGAGGATGATAATACCACCCAATTATGTGTCACCATAGCATGCGCTTTCAGGTAGTGATGATAATACCCCCCCTGTTATGACTCACACATAAACCTTATCATGTGGTGGTGATAAAACACCCATTATGTGAAACCCATTGAACCTCATCATGCATTGATGATAATACTCCCCTATTATGTGGTGATGATAATACCTCCCATTATGTGTCACCCTGACATGAACTTTCAGTTGATGATGATGATAATAAAGCTCCATTATGCATTACACATTGGACCTCATCATGTGGTGATGATTGTTACCATTATGAGTCAACTTGACATGCCATTTCAGGTGGTGATGATAATAGCCACCAATTATGTGTCACCCTGGCATGGTCTTTCAAGTGTTAATGATAATACCCCCAATGATTTTACAGCCATTGGACCTCATAATGTGGTGCTGATAATATCCCACCATTATGTTTCATCCTGACATGTACATTCAGATGATGATGATAATACCCCGCCAATTATGTATCAACCTGACATGCACTTTTAGGTGGTGATGATAACACTCCGACTTTATGTGTCAACCTGACATGTACACTTAGGTGGTGATGATAATACCATGCCCATTAATTGCCACATGTCAGACCTCATCATGTGGTGATGATAATAGCCCTCATTATGTGAAACCCATCAGACTTCAACGTGAGGTGATAATACCCCCATTATGTGTTACATATAAGACATCATCATATGGTGATGCTAATAGCCCTGATTATGTGAAACGCATCGGACCTTATCATGTGGTGATGATAATACTCCCCATTATGTGTCACCCTGACATGCACTTTCAGGTGGCGATGATATTCCCCGCACATTATGTGTCACCCTGACATGCACTTTCAGTTGGTGATGATAATAACCTCCATTTTATGTCACCCATTGGACCTCATCATGTCGGGATGATAATACCCCTCCATTATGTTTCACTGTGGCATGCACTTTCAGGTAGTGATAATAATAATAACCTATTAGGAATCACCCATCGGACCTCATCCTGTGGTGGTGATAATACAGCCATTATATGAAACCCATCAAACCTCATCATGTGGTGATGATAATAGGTTCATAGGTTCATAGGTTCATAGGTTTATACTAGGCTATCTGCCCTAAGGCATTTATAAGCCTAGCCCAAATTATTGTGGCTTACGCCACCCCTTATATGAAAAAATACTGTGCCCATTAGTTTGTTGTGCCTCTGTCCAGCAGTGACCCAGAGATGATTCCCGGGGTAAACCTACGATCTCCCATCCACAGGTCTAGATTTCTCTTGAACAGAGTCAGCGAGGTGCTCTGCCTCACATGGACCGGGATTTTATTCCACAGCATAGGGAGTCTCTGAGTGATAAATCTATCCCTCCAGCACGTCCTATTTATATCCGTGCTAAGGTTTAAGTCGCTTGCTCTAGTGGTTTTGGTGGATTTGGATTTTTTGAGGTGGAGCATGTCCATTAATTCCGGGTTGGACATGGCCTTGTATGTCAGGCACATGTCACCTCTGAGCAGATGGTATGCAACTGAATAGAGCTGGAGTTTCTTCAGTCTGGCAGCATATTTTATCCTTTATCCTTTTGGTGAGGAACTTTTGGGGTCTCTCCAATTGCTGCAGATGTCGGGTGAGATACATCCCGAATGGGGCATTGTACTCGATCATTGGTCTGATAAGTGAAGAGTACAGGGGAACAATGACCTCACTAGATCTGGATGTGAATCCCTTCATGATCAGGTGGGCAATGTAGAAGGTCTTTCTAACCACTTTAGCAATGTGAGTGTCAAAAGAAAGGCCACTGTCAACCTGGGTCCCCAGGTCCCTGATAACCTCTTCTGTGCTTAGTGGATTGCCACCTATATGGTAGCTTGGGGTTACCTTGTTTTTCCCGAAGGGTATGACTATACATTTTTGGCGTTTAACTTCAGGCCATGGCTCTGGCACCAGCTATCTGTTTCCGTGAGTCCCTTCTGAAGGATATCCGTGTCCGATGCACTTTCCACTATGGCGCCCAGTTTGCAGTCATCTGCAAACTTTGTCAGCCAAAGTCCTCCCATGTTGGCCTGTACTTCTGAGAAGTAGATGCCAAACAATAGGGCCAAGGACCGAGCCCTGTGGGACACCACTTGTGACCGGCTTGGAGTCTGACACAGCGCCAGCAACTCTAACCCTGTGGGTTCTGTCCTTAAGCCAGTTTGCAACCCATCTTGTGACATATGGGTTTACATTTAAGCTGGTAGTTTTTCTACAATACCCAGTGGGGTATTGTGTAAAGCCTTTGCAAGGTCAAGGTAGGCTGTGTGGACTGCCTTTCCCTCATCAATGGCCTTGGTGACTATTTCGAAGAAGTCGACCAAGTTCAAAAGGCATGATCTTCCCTTGACAAAGCCAAACTGGGTCGGGTCCAATGTCTGCAAGTCCCCTATATCTTTGTTTATGAGCTCCATTATGATCCTCTCCATAGCTTTGCAGACTAGACTTGTTAAGCTTATGGGGCGGTAATTACCAGGGTCCGTAGAGGTGCCACCTTTGTGGAGTGGGACCACAGTTGCCGTATGCCACTCCTTGGGCACGTATCCTGTGGTAAGGCTGAGATTAAACAGCTGCCTTATGCGTGGGTTTAATTCCTCATTTAGCTCGTGTAGCACACAGCCGGGGACACCATCCGGTCCCATTGATGCTGTGTTTTTAGCTTTAGAGAGCAGCTTTCACCTGCGCATTTGAGATGTCCGGGAGGCTACACTCGGCTGGGATAGTTATCTCTCCTTTAGGGGGTGAAGTTTGCACTGAACCTGTCTGCCAGTATGTTGGCAATGTCTGTGGGTTCAGTGATTTTTGTATCATTTTGGACTAATTCTGAGCATATCTGTGAGTTTCCACCCAGGTTCCTAACATAGCTGAAAAAGGCCTTATGATTGTCCTTTGAATCCATGGCAATTTTTCTCTCAAAATTGGCCTTAGTTGATTTTATGAGTGCTCGTATTTTTTACTAATAATGATCAGGGTGACTTCCTTTTATGGATTTTGTTCTATCATGTAATAGCTTTCTCCTCTTATTGTAAAGTTTGTTAATGGCTGTGGTCCACCAGACTGGACGTTTGCCCTTTGTGGAAAGAGTCTTGGTTTTATTTGGGATTGCCTGATCCATGCAGTCCTGGAGGTGTTCATAGAAGGCATTTGTAAGGGCTTCCAGCTTGGGTTGTGGTTTCCTCTGACTCAGGGGCCTTGAAGGATACCACACCAGTCTTGAGTAGTGTGAAGTTTGCTTTAGAAGTTCTTCACTATGGTCTTTTTGTTTGGGGTGGGGCGGGATGTGGATTTCCAGTGAGATTAGTTTATGATCAGATCTCACCAATGAGGGATATACTTCGGTGTGGAGCATTTTGTCCCCATGTTTGTGACAATGAGATCTAGTATATTTTCTCCTCTCGTGGGAACAGTGACTAGCTGTTCCATGGCATTTGAATTTATGAACTCCAGGAACCGTTGGGCTAGAAAGTTAGGGCTTGAGTAATGTTCCCAGTCTATATTCGGTAGTTGAAGTCGCCCAATATGATGGTGTTTGGAGATACATTTATACCCTCCAGTGTCTTCAGGAAGGCTGTGTGGGGTTCCTGAGTTTGAGAGGGTGGCCTGTAGCATGCTACAATTTGTAGAGCAGTTTTGCCTATTGTTAGTTGCACCTGGATGGTTTCCGAGCTTCATGCGTTGCCACCAACCTGGAGGTGTGAGTATCCTTTATGAATATGGATACACCCTCCTTTTGTGGAGTGGTCCGGGTTTTGGGGCCGAGCATGATATGAGGTAAAACCTAATAGTGCCGGGTGCTCTCAGGAGCCTTGAACCAGGTTTCAGTTACAGCACAGACATCGATGTTCTCCATACTGAGAAGGGCCTCAGTGCGTGCATTTTGAGATTTAGACTTCTGGCATTGAGCAGCATTACCCTCAATTTCTTCCCATTTTTGTTTTCTAGGGTGGTAGGTTTAGAATTTGAGCCTTGCCTAAAAAGGCACTATGGGGTGGCAAGAGCCTTAGCCAATATCCGAATCCCAGGGGTGACAGGTGCAAGCCGTCCATTGCGAAGCAGCGTGGCTTGTCAAGCATGTCATCCCAGGCAGACAGACACTGGATCCCCTTTGAATGACACCAGACATTAAGCCAATTGTTAAAGCTGATCATCTTGTCTCTATATTGTGGCATCATTCTTGGTGAAGGAAGGATACTGCTCAGGGTTAGGGTCATACCTGCCTGGGCTACATAATCAGAGAGCTCCTCTATGTCTCTTTTCATGCAGTCCAGGGAGGTACATCTCAGGTCGTTCACACCAGCATGGACAATGACTGTGTCATATTTGTACTTGCTGTGGAGTGACCCAGTGCTTGTGTTATGTGGCGGATTCTAGCGCCCAATAGGCAGCTTACTGTGTCCCTCTCCTTGTTCAGCCTGGTGAGTGGGACGTCAGTGTGTCTGACTATGGAGTCACCTATGACAAGTATGTTTGGTGTTGTATTTGGCCTTAAGGGCTGTGACTGCTTTGCACACTGCTTTTGTGGTTTATGTGTTGCTTGTGGGGTGTCTTGAGGTAGCAGTTGTTTGGGTGTCTGCTTTGGAGGCCTCTGCTGTTTAGGTAAATTTTTACTCAGAGCCTCCGAGTATGTCTTTGTGTGTTTATGTGTTTGATTCAGTGGAGTGGTAGCATTATGTGAGGCTGGTTTTGTGGTGTGTGTAGTTGCCTTCTCCTCCTGTCTGGTCTTGCCAGTCCTGAGTTGAGAGAGCTCAGCCTCCAGTTTGGCTAAATAGCTGCATCTCTCGCAAGTATTTGTGTCATGTGGGAGGAGGAGAGGGTTGTCTGTGTACATGAGGCAGTTATAACATTGCCTCAAGATTCCCAGATTCACCAGCTGGACCGGAGAGGAGATTGACAACTGACCTTTGGACATGCTAGAATAATATTGGGAAATCCTTAATTGAAAACAAGGGCCAGTGGGGAGTGAGGGTGTAGTGCTTTTAATTTTTAGTGCTGGCTTATATAATTGCTTTAGTGAGCAAGTGCCAGGTAACTTGAGTGCAATGTGATACAAGTAACTAAATGCAAAAACGACAAACAGTAACTTTCTTTCAAGTGAAACAAGGAAATAAGTACAGTAAGCAATGCAGATATCACTAGTGATCCACAGAAGCTGAGAAGTTGATTAGGTGAATTAGCTTCCAGGAAATAACAAGCAAACAAACAACAAGTATATAAACAAAGCTAGATTCAGTAGGCCTGGATCTAGTCTATGCTAGAGCAAACAAGGTGAACCAATTTCAGTAAGATACAGTTCAAATATTCAGGCACTATAAACCTTTAACCAGAAAATTCCCAGCTCAGAAGGGCAGAGTCCAGCCTCTTCTCCCACAAGAGTGCAGACCACGAACCTTCTTAATGTAAAATAACTGGCCTGAAGCCCAAGTGCCTAAACCAGAACTAATACACTTGGACACTGGGCTCTCAATCAGCAGTTCCCAACTTAGAAGGATGAAAGCTACCTGTCCTGCCACCACAGTGCTTGCCACAAACCTTCCTAATGTAAAACAACTGGTCTGAAGCCCAAGTGCTTAATCCAAAAGACTTGAATGATAGCTACACTTTAATCAAGTTACAACCAAGCAGTAATAAATACCATTGAATACTTTAGAGAATGTCTGGATTAGTGCTCATAATACCCCACAATAATGTGTCACCCTGACATGAACTTTCAGGTGGTGATGATAATACTCCCCCAATTTTGTGTCACCGTGACAAGCCCTTTCAGGTGGTGATGATAATATCCCCAATTATGGGTCATCCTGTCATGGACTTTCAGCTGGTGATGATAATACTTCCCATTATGTGTCCCTGTGACATGCACTTTCAGGTGGTGATGATAATACTACCCATTATGTGCCACTCTGATATGCACTTTCAGGTGGTGATGATAATATCACCCTTTATGTGTCATCCATCAAACCTCAGTAAGTGATAATGATAATCCGCACCCATTTTCTGTCACCCATCTGACCTCATCATGTGGTATTGATAATACCCTCCCATTATGTGTCACTCTGACAAGCACTTTCAGGTGGTCATGATAATACCTCACATTATGTGTCACTCTGACATGCACTTTGTGGTGGCTATGAAAATGTTCCCAATTATGTGTCACTCATTGGATCTCATCATGTAGTGATGATAATATCCCACATTATGTGTCACCATGGCATGCATTTTCAGGTAGTGATGATAGTACCCCACTTTTATGTATCACCCATTGCACCTCATCATGTGGTGATGATAATACCTCCCATTACGTGAAACCCATCAAACCTCATCATGTGGTGATGATAATGCTCCAATATTATATGTCACCCTGACATGAACTTTCAGGTGGTGATGATAAAACCCCAGATTACGTGTCACCCTGACATGCACTTTCAGTTGGTGGTTATGATAATATCCTCATTATGTGTCACACTTCACACCTCATCAAGAGGTGATAATAATACCCATCATTATGCATCACACATTGGACCTCATCATGTGGTGATGTGTCACTAACATGCACTTTCAGGTGGCGAAGATAACACCCCAATGATGTGTTACCCTGACACGCTGTTTCAGGTGGTCATGATAATAGCCAACAACAGCCAACCATTATGTGTTACTCTGACATGCACTTTCAGGTGGTGATTATAATGTGTCACATTTCAGACCACCTGTTATGTGTCATCCTGACATGGACTTTCAGGTGGTGATGACAATACCCCTAATTATTCGACAACCATTGAACCTCCTCATGTTGTGATGATAATACCCTCAATTATGTGCACCATGACATGAACTTTCAGGTGTTGATGATAATACCCCCCAATTATGGGTCACCCTGACATGAACTTTAACATGGTGATGATAATAGCCACCCATTATGTGTCATCGTGACATGGATATTCAGGTGGTGATGATAATACCCCGAATTATGTGACAAC
Source organism: Protopterus annectens (assembly GCF_019279795.1). Classification (NCBI taxonomy): domain Eukaryota; kingdom Metazoa; phylum Chordata; order Ceratodontiformes; family Protopteridae; genus Protopterus; species Protopterus annectens. Next base: position 751,838,587 of record NC_056731.1, read on the forward strand.
CATTGGACCACATAAAGTGTTGGTGAAAACACCCCACCATTTTGTATCACCATGACATGCACTTTCAGGAGGTGATGATGATAATACCCTCCAATCATGGGACACCCTGACATAAACTTTCAGGTGGTGATAATAATACCTCCCATCATGTGTCACCCTGACATGCACTTTCAAATGATGAGAATCATACCCCCCATTATGTGTAACCCTGACATGCACTTTCACGTAGTGATGGTAATACCACCCACTATGTGTCACCCTGGCAAGCACTTGTGGTGGTCATGATAATACCCCCCATGTATGTGTCACTCTGACATGCACTTTGTGGTGGTTATGAAAATGCTCCCAGTTATGTATAGCTCATTGGAACTCATCATGTGGTGATGACAGTATTCTCTATGTGTCACCATGGCATGCACTTTCAGGCAAAGATGATAATACCCCGCTTTTTTGTATCACCCATAGGACCTCATCACTTGGTGATGATAATACCTCCCATTATGTGCAACATATTGAACCTCATCAAGTGGTGATGATAATGGCCCAGTATTACATGTCACCCTGACATGCATTTTCAGGTGGTGATGAAACCCTCCATTATGTGTCACATTTACATGCACTTTCAGGTGGTGATGATAATATCCCCATTATGTATTACACTTCACACCTCATCATGTGGTGACAATAATCCCCTCATTATGCATCACACATTTCACCTCATCATGTGGTGATTCCAATATCCCCCCTTATGGGACACACATTGGACCTCATCATGTGGTGATGATAATACTCCCCAATATGAGTCACCCTGACATGCTCTTTCAGGTGGTGATGACAATAGCCACCAATTATGTGTCACTCTGACATGCACTTTCTGGTGGTGACGATAATACCCCCAATTATGTGTCACACATTGGACCTCATCATGTGGTGATGATAATTCTCCCTGATTATGTGTCATCCTGACATGCACTTTAAGGTGGTGATAATAATAGTCACCCATTATGTGTCACATTGACATGGCCTTTCAGGTGGCGATGATAATGCCCCGAATTATGTCACAACCATTGGACCTCAAAAAGTGGTGATGATAACACCCCCTTCATTATATGTCACTGTGACATGCACTTTCAGGTGGTGATGATAATACCCCCAATTATTTGTCACACTTTGGATCTCATCATGTGGTGATGATAATACTCCCCGATTATGTGTCACCCTGACATGCACTTTAATGTGGTGATAATAATAGCCACCCATAATGTGTCACCCTTACATGGACTTTCAGGTGGTGATGATAATACCCTGAATTATATGACAACCATTGGACCTCAAAAAGTAGTGATGATAACACCCCCATCCATTATGTGTCACTGTGACATGCACTTTCAGGTGGTAATGATAATACCTCCCATTATGTGTCACTCTGATATGCACTTTCAGGTGGTGATGATAATACAGCCCATTATGTGTCACCCATCAGACATCATCAGGTGATGATGATAATGCCCCCCCCATTATGTGCCATCCTGACTTGCACTTTCAGATGGTGAAAGTAACACCCCCATTATGTGTCACCCTGTCATGCACTTTTAAGTGGTGAGAATAAAACCCACCTTTATGTATCACCTTGACATGCACTTTCAGGTGGTGATGATAATACTCCCTATTATGTGTCATCCTGACATGTACTTTCACGTGGTGATAATACCCACCCTCTATGTGTGACCCTGACATGCATGTTCAGGTGGTGGTGATAATACCCTCAATTATTTCTCACCCTGACAAGCACTTTGAGGTGGTGATGATAATACCACCCATTGCTTGTCACTCTGACATTCACTTTCTAGTGCTAATGACATTATGTGTCACCCTGACATGCACTTGGATGTGGTGATGATGACAGCTCCAATTATGTGTCACACTGACACACACTTACAGGTGGTGATGATAATACCCCAACGTTATGTGTCACCCTGACATGCTTTTTCAGGTGGTGATGATAATACATCCTGTTATGTGTCACCCTGCCAGGCACTTGCAGGTGGTGATGATATTATCCTCCATTATGTGCTTCCTGACATATACTTTAAACTGGTGATGATAATACCCCTCCCATTATGTGAAACCCTGACATGCACTATTAGGAGGTGATGATACCCCCCTTATGTGTCTTTGATATGCACTTTCAGGCGGTGATGATAATAGTCCTCCATTTTGTGCCACCTTGCAATGCACTTTCAGGTAGTGATGACAGTACCCACCCATTATGTGCCACCCATTGGACTTCATCATTTGGTGATGATAATACCACCCATTATGTGTCACTGTGATGTGCACTTTCAGGGGGTGATGATAATACCCCCATTATGAGTCCCCCTGATGTGTGCTTTTCAGTTGATAATGATAATACCTCCCTTTATTTGTCACCATGACATGCACTTTCAGCTAGTGATGAAACTACCCTTCCATTATGTGTCACCAACTGGACCTTATCATCTGATGATGATAATAATACCCACACATTTTGCATCACCCATCAGACCTTGTTATTTGCTGATGTTAATACTACCCATTATGTGTTACCCTGACATTCACTTTCAGGTGGTGATAATAATACTACCCCCATTATGTGTTACCCATAGGACCTCATCATGTCTCCCCATTATGTGTCACCATTACATGGACTTTTAGGTGCTGATGATAATATCTCCCATTATGTGTCACCCTGACATGCACATTTAGGTGGTAATGATAATGCCCACACATTATGTGTCACCCATTGGACCTCATCATGTGGTGATGATAATATCCACCCTGACATGCACTTTCAGGTGGTGATGAAAATACCCTCCCATTATGTGTCACCTTGACATGCACTTTCAGGTGATGATGATAATACTCCCCATTAAATTCCACCTTGTCATGCACTTTCAGGTGGTGATGATAATACCTCCATTATGTGCCACCCATTGGACCCCATCATTTGGTGATGATAATACCCCCCATTATGTGTCACCATGGCATGCACATTCATGTAGTGATAATAATACTCCTGTTTATGTATCACTCATCGGACTTCATCATCTGGTAATGATAATACTTCCTATAATGTGAAACCCATCAAACCTCATCATGTGGTGATGATCATACCCCTACATTATGTCACCCTGACATGAACTCTCAGGTAATGATGACATTACCCCACACAATATGTGTCACCTTGACATGCACTTTCAAGTGGTGATGAAACTCAGCATTATGTGTCACCCTTACATGCACTTTCAGGTGGTGATGATAATAGCCCCCCATTATGTGTCACACATAGCACATCATAATCTGGTTATTATGTGTCACTCATTGGACCTCATCATGTGGTGATGCCAATTCCCCTGATTATGCAAAACACAACAGACCTCATCATGTGGTGATGATAATACCCTCCCTTTGCATGCTCTTTCAGGTGGTGATGATAACACCCACTATTATGTATCACTCATCGGACGTTAATACCCCCATTATGTTTCACCCTGACATGCACTTTCAGATGGGGATGATAACACCCTCCCCGTTAAGTCTCACCCTGATGTACACTTTCAGGTAGTGACGATAATACCCCCATTATGTGTCAACCTGGCATGAACTTTCAAGTGGTGATTATAGTATCCTCCCATTAGATGTCACCCATCGGACCTCATCATTTGATGATAATAATACCCCCCTATTATATGTACTCTGAAATGAACTATCATGTGGTGATGATAATACCCTCCCATTATGTGCCACACATGGGACCTCATCATGTGGTGATGATACTAGCCTCCATTATGTAAAACCCATCAGACTTCATCATGTGGTGATGATAATACCCCCATTATGTGTTACACATTGGACCTCATCCTGTGCTGATGCTAATAAAATGCATTATATTAAACCCATTGGACCTCTTGAAGTGATGATGATAATAATCTGCATTATGTGTCAACACAGCATGCACCTTCAGGTGGTGATGATAGTACCCACACATTATGTGTCACTCTGACATGGACTTTGAGGTGGTGATGATAATACTCCCAATCATGTCGCAACCATTGCACGTCATAATGTGGTGATGATAATACCCCCTCATTATGTGTCACTGTGACATGCACTTTCAGGTGGTGATGATAATACCCCACATTTATTGGTCACACTGACATGGACTTTCAGGTGGTGATGATAATACCTCCCCTTATGTGTCACCTTGACATGCACGTAGTGGTGGTGATGTTAACCACCCTCCCAATATGGGGTCACACTGACATGCACTTTTAGGTGGTGATGATCATACCCATCAATTATGTGTCACACTGCATTCACTTCTAGGTGGCGATAATAATACCTCCTCATTATGTGTCACCCTAACATGCACTTTCAGGTAGTGATGATAATACCCTCCCATTATGTGTCACCTTGACATGCACTTTCTGGTGGTGATGATAGTATCCTCCCATTATGTGTTACACTGACATGCACTTTCTGGTGGTGATGATAATATCATCCCATTGTGTCACACTGACATGCACTTTCAGGTGGTGATGATAGTACCCCCCATTATGTGTCACCATGATATGCATTTTTAGAAGGTGATGATATGCCCCATTATGTGTTTCTTTGACATGTCCTTCAGGTGGTGATGATAATTCTCCCCATTATGTGTCACCCATCTGATTTCATCATGTCTTGATGGAAATACCCTGATTATGTGTCACCCTGACATGCAGTTTTATGTGGTGATGATAATACCCCCCGTTATCTGTCACCCGGCTGTGCACCTGCAGGTGGTGATGATAACCCCCTCATTATGTGTCACCCTGATGCTGACATGAACTTTCAGGTAGTGATGATAGCACCACCCATTATATGTCACCCTGACATTCACTTCCAGGTGGTGATGATAATATCCCCAGTTATGTGTCACCCTGACATGCACTTCCAGGTGGTGATGATTATTTCCCCCCAATATGTGTTGCCCATTTGACCTCATCATTTGGCGATGAAAATTCCCTCCCATTATTTGTCACCCTGACATGCACTTTTAGGTGGTGATGATATCACCACCAATTATGTGTCACCCTGACATGCACTTTCAGGTGGTGATGATAACATCCCCCATTATATGCCACCCATTGGACATCATCATGTGGTGATGATAATATCAACCCATTATGTGTCACTGTGACCTGCACTTTCAGGTGGTAATAATAAGACCCCCATTATGTGTCACCATGACATGCCCTTTCAGGTGGTGATGTTAATACCCCCCATTATGTGTCACTCTGACATGCACTTTCTGGTGTTGATGATACTACCCTTCCATTATCTCTGTCATGATTATAATACCCACCTATTTTGTGTCACCCATTGGACCACGTTATGTGGTGATGAAAATACTTCCCATTATGTGTTACCCTGACTACTCTTTTAAGTGGTGAAGATAACACCCCACCATTATGTGTCATCCTGACATGTACTTTCAGGTGGTGATTATAATACTACCCCCATGATGTGTTACCCAGGGGACCTCATCATGTCCCCACATTATGTGTCATCATGATGTGCATGTTCAGGAGTTGATGATAATACCTCCTATTATGTCTCACTCTGACATGCACTTTTAGGTGGTGATGATAATCCCTACCACTATGTGTCACCCATTGGACCTCATCATGTGGTGATGATAATACTCACCCATTATGTGTCACCCTGACATGCACTTTCAGGTTGTAATGATAATATCCCCCATTATGTGTCACTCTGACAGGCACTTTTAGGTGGTGATGATAGTCCCTACCATTATGTGTCACCCATTGGACCTCATCATGTGGTGATGATAATACCCACCTATTATGTGTCACCCTGACATGCACTTTCAGGTGGTAATGATAATACCCCCATTATGTGTCACTCTGACACGCACTTTGTGGTGGTTATGAAAATGTCCCACATTATGCATCACACATTAGATCCCATAATGTGGTGAAGATAGTACTCCTCCCATTGTGTGTCACCCTGACATGCACTTTCAGGTGGTGATGGTAATACTGCCTGATTATGTCCCACACTAAAATGTACTTTTAGATGGTGATGATGTTGTGTCTTTCGGCTTTTCCCGGTTAGGGTTCGCCACAGTGGAACTCCGGTCCGCTAATGATTGGCAGTAGATTTTTATGTGTTGTCTTGCCGGGCCTAACGCACAACCTTCAACAAAAGAATGCCCATTCACGCATGTCGCCACACAGAAGATGCTCTAACTGAGAATCGAATGGGCAACGTCTAACTGTGAGACAACAATGCTACCACCCACCATTATGTGTCATCCTGAAATGCACTTTCAGATAGTGATAATAATATTACCCCCATTATGTGTTACCCACTGGACCTCATCATGTTCCCCAATTATGTGTCACCATGATATGCACTTTCTGGTGCTGATGATCATACCTCCCATTATGGATCATTCTGACATTAACTATCACATGGTGAAGGTAATACCTCCCCATTATGTCTCACCCTGAGATACACTTTTAGGTGGTGATGATAATGCCCCCTATTATGTGTCACCCATCAGACCTTAACATGTGATGGTGATAATACTCACCCATTATGTGTCACCCTGACATACACTTTCAGATGGTAATGATAATACTCCCAATTATGTGTCACACTGACATGCTCTTTCTGGTGGTTATGAAACTACCCTACATTATGTGTCACCCATTGGACCTCATCATGTGGTGATACTAATACCTACCCATTATGTGTCAACCTGACATGCACTTTCAGGTGGTAGTGACAATACCTCCCATTATGTGTTACTCTGACAC